>NC_081413.1:189321285-189336726 GCF_030272615.1 Cryptomeria japonica
GGTTTTAGTCTTTTAGGTCAAATCGGCAGTTCTGTGATGAACATACGCTGTCGATTGGATAAGCTGCTGAGAGGATACACTCAAGCAGGTCCTCTAGGAAAATTAGGATAGATCAAGGCACTTTGTGAGGAACAGGGAATGTCACACACGTAGTACTTTGTGATGAACAGGGAGCACTACTAGGATAGATAGCAACACTTTGTGATGAACAGTGAGTGTCACTAGGGTAGATAACCATATGCATTTAGGTAGCAAGTAGCATTTTGTGATAAACAGTGAATGCCACGATAACTGACATGATTGAGTTACTTGACTGCAGGAGTATTTGCCAATGTTGGAGTCACGGGAGAGATTCCCGTCGACTCAGAGACTGCGACCAGAGTTGTCTATCCAGGACATGATTTTCATTGAGGAGATGGGTCTCACACATATGCTCTATGTGCCCGAGTTTCAGGCAAACATGGGGTTGCTGACTGCGTTGGCCGAGAGATGGCACTCAGAGACATGCACGTTTCACCTACCGATGGGTGAGATGACAGTGACATTAGAGGATGTATATAGGATTCTACATGTTCCTATTGATGGAGAGTTGATCCCCTACGACCGTGACGGTGACAGGGAGGCCTTGAGACGGGTTTTTCAGGATCCTGAGTTGGAGATGCGAGCAGGTCATGTAGCCTGGGACACCATGACTGCCATAGGATTAGCATTGCCGGCAGTTGTTGGGGGAGTCATCAGTGGATATTTGTGTCCAGACAGGGCCACACGAGGATTGGCAGTGGGCTGGGAAGGGGCCTTGGAGACGCTGATGGTAGAGCACACTAGGTATGCATGGGGGCCATGTGTCCTAGCACATTTGTATTATGAGCTGCATCAGTTTGTATACCATGGATCAGTGGGTTTGGGCTGCGGCGTGACTCTCTTGCAGGTGTGGGCCTATGAGCACCTTCCCATCACACGGCCTATTCATTTCAGAGGCAGAGGATAGGGACAGAGTTTTGTGCACCTATATGCCATGATTACATCCCAGCCTCGGATTGGGAGATTGGAGCACTGGAGGAGAGTCATTGATGACATTGACATGGTGATCTGGAGGCCGTACCTGGGGTGCGAGGAGTGGGAGGACGACGTATTGGAGCTGCCCTACACCTTCCGGAGTAGGTACCTGATTGGGCAGACGCCCTATATATTAGAGAGACAGCTGGTGGACAGGGTATGCCGGCAGTATGGCAGGATTCAGAGGATGCCCCGAGGCTCGGGCATGTATGCTCGTACGGTCAGAGATCAGGTGCAGTTTGGCCCACTGCTATCATATGATCAGGCAGTGATGCAGCTAGCGGAGATGATGCCGATGCCATGGGACATGTGGCCAGAGGTAGATGATGCAGGGATGGACGCAGAGTACTCTGCGTACTGGGCAGAGCATCCATTTCCTAGATTGACAGATCTAGCAGAGCCCGTGGATGGAGAGGGTGGAGGAGAGGATGATGATGGAGGAGGGGATGGAGGTAGGGGCCGGCGGAGGCGGAGGGGAGTGGTGGGAGAGAGACGGGTAGCACCTCGGAGGGAGGGAGGACAAGAGAGAGCAGCTCCAGTGGTGAGAGGACGGGGTGGACTGCCCCTACAGGTGCCAGCAGCACAGGGTCCCAGAGAGGGACAGAGACAGGTGCAGCCAGAGGGACAGAGACAGGTACAGCCACAGGTACCTATACAGGCACAGGGACAGGTGCAGGCAGAGGCACAAGGACAGGCACCTGTAGAGGAGGAGCCACAGGCAGGGACGGAGAGCGGAGACTCTGAGGAGGATGAGGTGCTTAGGCTGCGGGAGATCTGCCAGGGCCAGGCAGATGAGATTGAGGATTTGGTTCAAGAGAGGAACCACCTCAGGATCAGGGTCCGAGATACAGAGCGGGAGAGGGATCAAGCCATCCAGAGATATACAGAGGCTGAGACAGCCCTGAGGGCAGGGAGGCGGGCAGCAGAGGATGCAGGGGCAGGCTACGCATATGTTTTGCGAGCCGGAGAGGAGATCGCCTACTGGAGGGATCTATACTATGCAGCCGTGCCAGCAGATCAGCGGGCTAGGAGCTTCCATAGATCGTCGCGCACAGCGACGGCTACGGGAGGGAGTCGCAGGAGACAGGCATCCAGCGGTGGGGTTATGGGGCCTCCACCACCACCAGAGAGACAGGGGGATCCTGGGGCAGGTCCATCTATAGCTCAGACTCCGTCGAGGCGAGGTGGCTCCGAGGGAGGGAGTTCCTCATAGCTATAGTGGGCTCCCATTGTATCAGTATATGTACCATTATTGTATTGTAGACACCTGCGGGTGATTCTTTTGTAGCCATATGATTCTTTTGACATCATTGTATTATGACACATTTGATTATATATGAGAGATGATCCATTTTTGCGGCAGCTATATGTACGTGTATCTTATGTGATGAAATGTTCTTATGTGATATATGTTTTATGATATGGATGCTTATATGATGCAATGCAATACATCTTTGTTCTTTTATGTTGTATATGTGATGCATGATGCAAATGTGAATGTATGTAATGCAAATGAATATGATAATGCAAATGATTATTTACATAATGAAAATGTGAGATGTGCTAACATGTGTATGCAGGATGTGATGCAATTGTGATATCTATATGTATGTATGAAATGCTTATATGTGGTGATGTAGGTGCAACTACATGAAATGCAAATGTTTTTTTTTTTGTTTGGTGTGTCATTATACTCAGTCATGTGATAGCGGGCTACGCAGACTCGAGAAGGACAATGGAAGTCAATCAAGAAAGGGGGATGGAAGACAGAAGATATGAACATGAAAGAGCTTCTTGTGCGTTATCATCATTGAGCTTTATTATGGCAGAATACGTTATGACAATCGAGGCATTTGTTCGGCCCAGAAAGTCATTGTACCTGTTTACATGGAGATAAGACAGTCACAAACAAGGAATGCCCCAGTTCATACTAGACTCACAGTGTCCTCATATCCTTGGACAAGTCATAGCATTACTAAAAGACAATCCACAGACAGCAAATGCAAATAGGTGACGATACCCCATCCTCGCCTTTCTAGTCAAAGACATCCTGGAAAAGCTAAAAGACATGTCACCAAAAGATAAAATCAAAAGAAAACCAAGACTCGACACCAACATCCACTGTAGTCCTCAAGTCTAGTGTCTCTTGTCACTTGTTTAAGTCTTATTCGATTGTGGTCACAATGTTCACTTTCACAAAAAGGATTGATAGCACTGAACCATATGTTGTCTGAGTCTGTTAAAAGATTTGATTTTTTTGAAGCCCATTGTTGCTGCTGTGTCTCCTTGGAAGCTGATTGAATCCATGAAACTGATACTTTATTGCGGAGAAGACGAAACTTTATTGCGGATCTTCGATGCAGATGTTGCTTTATTGCGGATTGTGCGCGGATAGACTGAAGAAAGCTGAAAGAAATTGTACTCCTTGAAACATGTGATGTTCTTAGTTCCACACCCATCACTAGACGTAGGATTTTGCCTTAGCCACAGATAGGATCTGATTTATTATGGATGGAAAAGGGAGTGAAAGGGGAGGGTTATGGATGGCTAACCAATCTTGGGTAGATCAATAACAAGCCATGATGGGAACGGGTAAGTTTATTGTGAGCGAATAAGTTGTGAGTGTGTGCAAAGTGAAAGGATGAAAATGAATCCTGAAGGAGGGAGGAGCAAAGTCCCTACGCATGGCGCTGGTGACCCAGTTTTCACCATGGTACTTGCCCAGGGCGCCACCGAAGTGGTTTTCACCGTTGGACGAAATTATTTCTCTTTACTTTTTTGGATTTTTCAATTTTTTTGTTGTCACAAGGCGCCTGTTTGCCAGGTTTTCACCAAGTAACGATTTTTTTGTTTTTATAATTTTTTTGTATTTTTGAAATTTTTTGATTTTTTTGTATTTTTGCATTAGGATATTCAAAAAGAGCTATGTGTAGAACCTGCGAAGGTGCATGCTGTTGATAGGATCCTCCAAAGATTCCCCTTCTGTAGTTGAGAGCTGATATGCCCCAGATCCATATGCTGCTGTGATGATGTAAGGACCAAGCCAGTTGGGTTCAAATTTGCCCTTCTTTTCTCTATCTTGCTGATTCTTGGGGTTCTCTCTGAGGACTAAGTCACCTACCTCAAATGTGCGAGGCTTGACCTTGTGATTGTAACTGCGACTCATTCGTTGTTGGTAAGCCTTGAGATGATTAAAAGTAGTGTGTCGTCGTTCCTCCAGCAGTTCTAGTTCTTGTAAGCGAGAGACCCTGTAGTCTTCATCGTTGATTATGTTTCTCAAGGAGACCCGTAAAGAAGGCAACTCGACCTCAATAGGCAAGATGGCTTCAGCACCGTAGACAAGTGAGTAAGGTGTAGCTCCTGTAGGTGTGCGGACACTGGTACGATAGGCCCAAAGTGCGGGATTGAGTTGGACATGCCAGTTACGGCCAGCGTCGTCGACTGTCTTTTTAAGTATTTTGAGAATTGTTTTGTTAGACGCCTCAGCTTGGCCATTACCTTGGGGGTAATATGGTGTGGAGAAACGATGAGAGATATGGAAGCGCTCACAGAGTTCACGAACATCCTGGTTCTTGAAAGGACGCCCGTTGTCAGTGATAATGGAAGTAGGAATCCCGTATCGGCAAATGATGTAGTTCAGGATGAAAGTAGCGATTTGTTTCCCAGTAACTTGTGTGAGAGGCACGGCTTCAATCCACTTTGTGAAATACTCTGTGGCTGTAATAATGAATTTATGTCCATTGGAAGAAGGAGGGTGAATCTTGCCTATGAGATCGAGTCCCCACTGACAAAAGGGCCAAGGAGATGCAAGTGGCTGTAGTTCCTGCACTGGTGCATGTATGAGGTCTCCATGAATTTGACACTGCTTACACTTCTTGACAAACTGATATGCATCTTTTTCCATAGTAGGCCAGTAATATCCAGTCCTGATAAGTTTCTTGGCCAAGGTAGGACCACTAGTATGCGGACCACATATCCCTTCGTGCACTTCTCGTAACGCAATCTGAGCTTCGTCACTCTCTAAACATCTAAGGAGGGTGCCATCTAGACCTCGTCGGTATAGGATATCAGCTAGGATAACGTATCGGGAGGATTGGCGGATGAAAGTGCGGCGTTGGTTGTTCGATAAATCGGGAGGTAAGATGTTGTCGCGAAGGTATGTGAATATGGAACCATATAACTGGGATTCAGGACCAACAACACATATCATTTCCGTAGGAGTGATCTCATATGATGGAATCAGCAGGTTGTCAACCAGGAACTCATAGCAGGTCTCATTTTGCGGTAGATCAATGAGCGAAGCAATTGTAGCCATGGCATCAGCAGCACGATTCTGTTCTCTTGGTATCTGCTCAAACTCTATCTTTGCAAAGTGTTGTTTCAGATCATCTACCAGTTGTTTGTAAGGCATTAGCTTTTCATCTTTTGTTTGATAATCATCAGTTGCTTGACGGATGACAAGTTGAGAATCCCCAAAAACACGAAGTTCTTGGATCTTCCACTGAACTACAATCCTTAGCCCCATTGTTAATGCCTCGTATTCCGCTATATTGTTGGTGCAAGGAAATGATAAGCGGTATGACTTTGGTATAGAATCACCTTGGGGAGTTATAAAGAGTATACCCGCTCCTGCCCCCTGCTGTGTGTATGAGCCATCAAAGTATAGTTGCCATGGCTTTGCAGGTGATATTGTTAGAATGGACTCATCTGGAAATTTTGACTATAGAGGAACATCATCTATCATGGGAGCATCTGCCAGTTGATCTGCGATGGCTTGTCCTTTTATGGCTTTTCTGTCCACGTATTCAATGTCGAATTCACTCAAAATCATTACCCACTTGGCCAGTCGCCCAGTAAGTGTAGCTTTGTTGAGCAGATATTTTAGTGGATCAATTCTGGCAATCAACTTAGTCTTGTGAGTAAGCATGTAATGTCGTAATTTTTGTGAAGCGAAGACCACAGCGAGACATGCACGCTCAATTGGTGTGTAGTTTAGCTCATATCCCACCAATGTGCGACTGATATAGTAGACTGCTTTTTTCTTGCCGTCAGGTATTTGCTGTGCTAGGAGTGCCCCCAGTGCTGTTGGAGTAGCTGATATGTAAAGTAGCAATGGTTGATCCGGAATTGGTGGCATCAAAACTGGCGGGTTCAAAAGATAGTCTTTGAGTGCCTGAAAAGCCTGTTGACAGTTCTCATCCCATTTGAACTTAATGTTTTTGTGTAGCAGGTGCTGGAAAGGATTGCACTTATCTGCAAGTTGTGCTATGAATCTTCGTATGGACTGGAGTCTCCCTTGTAAAGACCGAAGTTGACTGATATTCTTGGGTGGCGGCATGTCCAAGATAGCCTTGACTTTTGCTGGATCCGCTTCTATTCCTCTTTTAGACACAATGAATCCTAGGAGCTTCCCAGAGGTTACTCCAAAGACACATTTCTTTGGATTTAATCTTACCTTGTATTTTTCCAGCCTATCAAAAGCAACTGAAAGTATGTCCAAGTGTGTATTTCTGTCTATTGATTTAACCAAAAGGTCGTCAACATAATCTTCCACCGTTACATGCATGAGATCATGGAAGATAGTAGTCATGGCTCGTTGATACGTGGCACCTGCATTTTTCAGCCCAAAGGGCATGACATTCCAGCAGAAGGTTCCCCATGGACAAGTGAATGATGTTTTATGTTGATCTTCAGGTGCAATCTTGATCTGATTATATCCAGAAAATCCGTCCATTAAAGATAACATCTCATGGCCTGCTGTGAGATCAACAATTAAATCAATGTTTGGTAGTGGGAAATCGTCCTTCGGACAAGCCTTGTTGATGTCCCTGAAGTCTGTACATATTCGGATGCTGCGATCTGGTTTGCTAACAGGTACCAAGTTGGAAATCCATTCAGGATAATCAATTGGGCGTATGAATCCTACATCTAGTAATTTCTCCAACTCTGCCTTGACTAGCAATGCCACCTGTGGATGCATTTTTCTCAATTTCTGTTTTACTGGTTTTGCCCCCGGTTTGACTGTTAAATGATGCATTACTAAGTCGGGGTCTAGTCCAGGCATATCAGCATAAGACCATGCGAAGTTGACTTGTCGTTCCTTAAAGAAGCTTATGAACCTTGCTTTCTCGGCCTCTGTCAATGATTGAGCCAAAAATATGTTGTGTGGAACCTCTGCTGTACCAATGTTTGTCTTTATAGTCTCCTCTACCAACATGGATGATTTTTCCTCGTATGATGCTGGGAGAATGTCAAGCCTTCCATCTTCGAGCGCCTCAGAGAGGTTTTCACCTTCAGATACGTCCTTTCTTTTTACTTTTTTAGAGTCAGAGAGCGCCACAGTGTGGTTTTCGCCATAAGACCCTTGTTTTGTTTTTATTTTCACATTTTTGCGACTAGAAGGCCCGACACCCTCACCAAAGTATGCCATGTTATTTAGCTCTATGGCGTATCCTGCTTTATGGTCTCCAAGAGGAAGATCATCGCGAATGCCAAGATAATCAACAATAGCTTCGTCATTTTGAAATGTATCAAACTGTGGTGGTCCATCCTGATCCCAGTCAATGAGTTGGGGGTGAACGAGGGGAAGGTCTTTAGTGTTCTTAGAGTCCGCAAGGCTAATAGTGAAGATGTGGTTATATTCAGGTATGTCAAGGTAGTCATCGAGGTCGTCAATGGCACTCTCCTCATCAGTGTCGATCATGAGTGAGTCCAAATTATCATCACTAGTAGCACCCTCAGGGACAGGTGTCCTCATCCTATGTGATCCTGACCTAGGGCCTTGAAACGAAGCTTGTGCGGGATCCTTATGGGTCGGTTCTTGACCAACTCTGAATTTCTTGTAAAACTCCTCCTCCTCTGTAGGTTCATCTGGCTCTCTAAATGTCTCATTGAGTTCATAGTCGCTGGAGGATTTGTCTGAACCCCATTCCCACTCATTGGAGTCTGTGGAATAATTATCCTCTTGTTGAACTTCAGCCACTTTGACTCGCCATATCTGTTTTGTTCTCTTATTTTGAATCTTGGGATTTAGAAAACCAAGCCCCTTGGAGTGTTCCCTTCTTGTAGTTAGCTCAGGTTGTAGAGGCTCCATGACACCTTCTTTGCGCAGTCCGAGAGGGCTTTTTCCATCATACCCGAATCTCTGCAGAATTTTGAAACCTTTACCATAGTTTTCACAGGGTATTATAATTTGATCATGTGTATCATCTTCAGCGTCCTTATATAGCATTTTATATAAATTTTCTTCCTCTAGTTCGCCCCATTTTTGAAAGACGGTAGGATCCCATTTGAGCAGCATGATGGAGATTTGCTTATTAGGATGTGGCCTCCCATATTCCTTGGGGGAGTTCATGACTTGTCATAAGAACATTGTTTGATTCAGAGTGTATTCTCCCATGCCTTTGTCTTGAAACTTGGCTCTAAGTTCACCTTGTTTGGATGTCGAGGGCTTTAATGACTCAGGATCAATATATGCTGAAGAAGGAGTAGCCTCACGATTGCTGGGAATGATAATCTCAGTATGTGATCTCAAGTTATTGCAATATATGAATGGATTTGGATCACCATTGACCGTTACCTCGACTCCATTATGAGGAAATTTTATGCACTGATGGTACGTTGATGGGACTGCTCTCATTTCATGAATCCACGGACGTCCTAGCAATATGTTATATGTGAGGTCTAGATCCAGGACTTGACAAATCACGTCCTTTGTGACTGGCCCTATTCTTAGTGGTAAGATGACCGTGCCCTTGGACGAATGCTCTTCATCATCATAAGCCTTAATGGTAATTTGGTTCATATAATTCACAGCTTTGTCAGAATATCCAAATTGTCTGATGGTGCTCAATGTACAAATATTAAGACCTGCTCCTCCATCTATCAGGACTCGTTTTATTCGGTGTTTATGTATGAAGGCTTCAATATGTAGAGGTGCATTATGAGGCTGACTTATGGAGGTGTCATCGGCTTCTGTGAATGTGAGGGAGTGTGGAACGGATAGGTATCCCACCATGGCTTGAAACTGATCCACGTTCAGATCAGTAGGGACAGCAGTATCTCTCAAGGTTTTATCAAGGATAGCTTTATGTGCAGGAGATATACGTAAGAGCTCAAGAATAGAGATGAGTGCGGGTGTTTTCCCTAATTGCTCTACAAGGTCGTACTCAGGCTTAGTTGACGGAAGATTGGTATTCTTAGTAGAGGTACCTGGCAATGTGATCTTACCTCGACGGGTTGTAACATGACATTCAGAGGTAGATGTGGATGAAGATCCCACACCTTTTAGGACAATTTTGGGTCGCTGAGGAGGATTCTCAGGATTTTTATTTTTGATAGTAATGGTAGAAATATGATTGTCCATTGAGATGTGATTAATAGTGGAATCATAATTGTAAGATGTTCTGGTGTAATTGGCTTGATCATCTGTGACTTTGCCTTTTCCCTTGTCATGTTTTGGGAATGGTTCCTTAAACACCTCATGCTCTTGGTTAGATGAATGTCCCTCAATCTCAATATCTCCTCTGTCAATGAGATCTTGTACAATGTTTTTCAATCGATGGCAATTACTTGTCTTATGACCCTTGCTCGTATGAAACTCACAAAACTCATCATCATTCCACCAATTCGGTTTTACCTTTGGTTCATATGGAGGAAAATCTGGGACTGTGATCACTTTGTTTGCTACAAGCTTTTTGAATACTGATTCAAGTGGTTCTCCCAATGGAGTGTACTTCCTTCGTGGTTTAGCAGCCGTTTGATTGTTCACTTGATTGTTGGTAGAACTTGATCCAGAAAAGACGAACTTTGGTCTCACTGTGTTGGCATCAACAACACCATCATTAACTGTGTTCTTGTTCTTGTTCCAAAACTTTGGTTTGTCCTTTCCCTTGAAGTCCTCTTTGTTTTCTTTGAATAGTTTGATAACTCCTTGTTCAATCAAGACCTTTTCTGTTGCTAGGCCCTTTTCAATGACATCCTTGAATGTAGACAAACAAGCTTTTCTGAGATCATAACCAATAGCCTTGTTAACGTTTTGTGTGAACATCTCCACCATTTGTTTCTGCGGGATTTCACAAGAGCATCTGCTAGCTAAGTTTCTCCATCTTTGTAAAAATGACGCAAAAGATTCTCCTTCTTTTTGTTTCGTATTGCACAAGGTAGTAACTGAGACATCTGTTTCAATGTTGTAAGAGAAATGTTGGATGAATGCCTCTTCCAAGTCGCCCCATGACTTAATACCAGGAGGTAATTGAGAAAACCATTCCATCGCTTGATCTCCTAAGCTCTGTGGGAACAACCTCATTAAGTATGTTTCTTCTGCGGCTACCTCAATGTAAGCTGTGAAGAATTGTCTTATATGTGCCTTGGGGTCTCCTCTCCCTCTATATTTGTCAAATTTCGGTGTTACAAAGTGCGGAGGAAACGGAGGCATTGGAATGCTCTTATCAAATGGATAAGGGCATATATCTCTCATAGTATATGTGGGTTTTGATGTGCCCATGTCTTCCACTTTCTTTTGTAGATCTCTAATTTGTTGCTCCAAATTATTTTTGGGAGGAGATGGATTTCTTGTAGCATATCCCATGTTTGAAACACCCATTTGAGGAGGAGCTTGTTGCATGTATGGATGATACTGATCGTAGACATGTCCATATGGAGGTCTATATTGTTGCGACATGTATGGAGCACTTGGCATAATTTCTTGTTGAGGGACCCCATATCTGTTTTGTGTATATAAACCATATTCAATAGGCCTTTCATTTTCCATTGTGTTGCCCCCAATTTTGGCATGAGGTCTCCTTGTGTCAAAATTTTGAGGAAGTCCTTGAGTATCCATTTGTCTTGGTTGACCCATATCTTGAGCATGTGTTTGAGCATAGGGCCTCCATGATGGTCTTTGAGTGTAAGTATCATGCATTTGAGCTTGTGTATGTGGGATTGTTGGTTTCTGAAGCAAAACTGATGGTGACTCCGGCATCATATTATTTGGTCCTCCACTATTAAGTTGAGTTTGTTGTGAAGGTCTACTTTCCATAAGTTGAGATAGGTCAAAATCATGTGGTATTTTAGCTCCACTTTGTGCCATCATGTTTAGGAAATATTGACGATCTCTCCTCATTATCTCTTCAACCAATCTATTGAATTGAGGATCCATTATAGATTCTTGTATGTCTGCTGATAGTATTGAAGAATTGTCCACATTATCATTGTGTGTAGCGTTGTGTATAGCGTTTGCGCTTTCCACATTTGGATTGTGTCTATAAACATTCATGTCTGGTAATGTAGTGTGCTCAGGATTGTAGAAGACATCATTGTCATACTCATAAGAACTCATGTTTACGGACCCTTGAGCTTCTTTAGCTTTTCTCCTAGATTTTTTGAAGACGGGTTTCAACCATGAACTAGGTGTTTAGCAATATGTGAGAGACTAGACGAAAATGACAAGAGTATGTAAGACTAAGAGTTGTATGGAATGTAAATGAATCTGAAGTTTACTTGCAATGTCCAAAGTGTAAGACCAAGTATGTATGTAGTAGAGTAGGTGTGACTTCCAAAGAGAGGATAGTTTCTCTTGATGAGGTAAGCTGACCTTGACTCTAAGTAAGACCAAATGAGACCCAAAGGTAAGAAACCTTGATGAGGGACCACTTAGCAAAGTGTTGTAGTGTGTTGTCAGAGTATGATGAGGACAAGCAAGTGACCTTTTGACTCAAGTTTAGACAAGTATGAATGTAAAATGAGGTATGAAGCAATGATGGACTGCGTAAGACCTTAGAACAGGCTGAATGCTAGATGAAATCTGAAGAGACAACCTAGGAAGCTCAAGTATGCCGAAACTGATTTCTTTGTTTGCTTGATTGTTAAACTTTTCAAATCCTGACACAGACGCCTCTGTATACTTCACAGACGCGATTTTAATACACAGACGCTATTCTGTTTGACGCAGACGTGATTATGAGATTTTCTGTTGATGTTTGCTGGGACTGTAACAGTTTTTTTGCAATTGTGGACACAGACGCGACTGTATACTTCACAGGCGCAATTTTCAGACACAGACGTGTCTATGTTCGACACAGACGCCGATAAAAACCCAGACGCTATTCTGTACTTCACAGACGCGTTTATCAGACACAGACGCGATTTTAACCGACACAGACGCGTTTCTGCAACCTTAGTGCAATCTTTCCTATATGTGAATTTGTTTTGCTGTGACCAAATCTAATTTTTCGACTGTTTTTCGTGACAAGAGGACACAGTGTTGATGACCCAATGTTTGCAGACTGTTTAGACTCCAAAAAAGTGTGTTGTTTGATGTAAAAAAATTTTGCATACACTTGAAGACACAAAAGACACAATGTTTTGCTGTTTTGTCTTGATTGTTTGAATGTTTATCATAAGTCAAGCACAATTCTTATGGCTGGCCAGGACAATAATTGTTGATCCCACATGGGGTTTTACCCCCGAGGCTACGCTATTCAGAGCGGATACTTAGATGCTTGACCTCACTGGCTCCACCCTCGGCACTCACTTCTCGGGTCAGCCAAGCATCAGTCCCCATGAAAACTCCCCATGGCGAACTTTGTATCTCTACTAAGAACCGTATGTGTGTGGGCCACTACCAGAGGTCCGACCTCCTGCCTCAACAACTAGAAGGATTTGGGCATCTAAAACAAAATGGTGCTAGTAAGGGCATCCGCTCGTGTGGCCATACATGTGGCACTTTCAGCTCTGTAAATACAGAAGGCTCCCAGCCGGTAGGGGTTACGCCCTACAAATGATCAAATAAATTTGATCAAACGGGTTTATGGGGAGACATAGTGTCGGTATGAACTAATCAGCACACGTTATTCATAGTTTTCACCATGAATACATTTGATTATAGTGGCTTGGAAGAAGATGGCTTTTCTTTTGCTACCACTTGGGTCGTTCTCTTCTCACTAGTAGTCCTAATGACCACACGGGAAGACAGGCCCTCTAAAGAGTAAACAAAAAGAGCCTATTGCTCAAGACACAAAAGACAATGATTCAATTTTAGTGCACCAATTGAAGTGTTTGCTAAGCTATGAAACAAGGCACACAATAAAAATTACAAAACCCTAGCTAAGGCCCTGCAACAAAATTGTTAGTAGTTTGGGTTGTTTCAAATGATAACCCCTTCCTGCAAGCACACAAGTTAGGTAAATTTTAGAAAACCCAAAAAAGACTTTGTAAAAAGGGGCCTTCAACAAAAACGTATTTGCCTCCAAAGCAAGCTGCACAAATCAGGTTAGCTAGATCTGAAAAGGTTAGCCAAAAATAAACCAGATCTGAAACCCTAAGTACAAAATCCGAAAACCCGAATCAAAAACCTTGAAAAATTTGCAAAACAGAATGCACAGACGCTGTTATACCAGACACAGACGCGTCTGTCCGACACAGACGCGGTTCTGTGATTCTCAGACGCGATCTAAGAACATAGACGCTTCTTTCCTCTACAGACGCGATAATATGATGCACAGACGCGATTCAGAATCACAGACGCGACTTTCGGAGACCTGCAAAAATAGAAAATGACAGAAACACAGACGCGATCCAAGATATCACAGACGCCTCTGAAATACAAAAACGCGATCCGAACACTCGCAGACGCGGAAAAAACCTAAAATGTCATCGAAATCGTCCGATCTGCAACTTCAAAAATGCAAAATCTGCAACAAAAATGTTAAATGCAAAGGGACAAGAGTCCCACCGGGCGTGCCAAAATGTATATGGTGAAAATGGATAGCAATAAACAACAATATTGAAAGACTAAAATGGATTCAACCACCAAACCCTAGCCTAACAATGAACAAAGATCCACCATAACATATGAAGATAACCTAAGACAATGCAAATAACTCAAAATCACAAAGATTATACCATCACATGTCCACTAAGGTTTTGATCTCCATTCTTCCTATTTCCATTGATCTTGTTTAATATGCTTGCTCTCAGATTTTTATGTGCACAAGAGCTCAATAAAGAACGGAATGTGGTTGCAAGTAGAATGGTAGTGTAGCCAAGTCCTCCAAAATCAGTCATTAGGGTTTGTCAATGAAGAAAGCATCTCCTTAAATAGAAGACACAATAAGAAATGGAGGGTTAAGATTGAGAGGTGTAAAAAGAGAGGTCGGCTAGGATTAGAGGGTAGGTATAAGAAATACCAAAATAATGAAAGAGGTAGATAGTGTAGGAAATAAGAGATGAATGACATGTGTCATGTGTAGAAAAAGATAATGAATTAATTAAATAAATAAAGATTTATTTAATTAATAGAAGAATAAGACAATTAAATAAATAAAATATTTATTTAATATAGGAAAGGGATAATTTAAATAAATAAATGTATTTATTTAAATGAGAAATAAGGCTAGAAGAGGATAAATGAATTAATTAAATAAATAAAAATTTATTTAATTAATAGAAGAAATAGGCTTAGATAATTAAATAAATAAAATATTTATTTAATTAGACATGACAATTTTGAGTGTCTACATATAGAATCTAGTGTAGAACAATAATATGTAATTTATTTTGAATTTGGTCACGTATATCAAAAGCTATTAAAAAAATGGTAGACATATGCCAGTGAGGACTGACAAGGCACTGGTAAAGAAAATTAAAGTTTACTATGCTAATGTTGTCCAAAAATAGAAAAAAATATATGGTCAGAAAACTGAGAAGACATGTGAGATTATGGTGGTAATTTTAGAGATACCCACTTGATCATTTGTAAACCTGATGATGATAAAGTTGATAAATCATGTTGGAAGTTGAAAAAACGTGTAAAGAGACAAAAATGGGGGGGAAATGTGCTTGCAAGCCTTAGGGTCATTTTCAAACCCTCTTACCAAGCCAAAACCCACACGGGTTTTGAAAAACAAAAATTACTATTCAGAGTTCTTCATAACCCGCACGGGTTTTGAAAAACAAAACGTACTATCACAGTTCTTCATAACCTGAACGGGTTTTGAAAAACCAAAAGTACTATTCATAACTCTACATAACCCGTACGGGTTATGTAGAACTAAAACCATTATTTTGTGTTTCACAAAACCCGTACTAGTTATGAAGACATAATAATGTATGCTTGTAAACTTAGCATTTACTACAAATATGTACAGACATACATATATAATATGTGTTTATGTATGTATATATGCATATCTATTAATATAGATATATGTATATATGTTTGTATACATGCATGTATCCCTTCTTTTCCTCTCTCTCTCGTCTTCCTTTCCCATCATCGTATTTGTCTATTTTGAGCCCTAATTATCCTCCTTGAGTTCTATCTCATCTCTCTCCCCCTCACACCTCTCTCTGCCGAGTCTCTCACCCTTTTCTCCTTCTCATTCT
>NC_081413.1:189337226-189400902 GCF_030272615.1 Cryptomeria japonica
GGGTCATATGGTGTCCTCAGGGGTCATCTGGTGTCCTGTGACCCCTTAGGACACCATATGGTGTTGTTATGGGTCGTATGGTGTCCTAAGGGGTCATGTGGTGTCCTATGACACCTTAGGACACCATATGGTATCCTTATGGGTTTGTATGGTGTCTTAAGAGGTCATATGGTATCCTATGACCCCTTATGGAAACCATATGACCCCTTAGATGTCGTTAAGGGTCATATTATGTCCTAAGGAGTCATATGGTGTCATATGACCCCTTAGGACACCATATGACCCCTTAGGTGTCATTAGGGGTCATATTGTATCCTAAGGGGTCATATGGTGTCCTATGACCATTTAGGACATCATATGACCCCTGAGGACATCATATGGTGTCGTTATGGGTTGTATTGTGTCCTAAGGTGTCATATGGTGTGCCCTTAGGGCACCATATGACTCCTTAGGTGTTGTCAGGGGTCATATTATGTGCTAAGGGGTCATATGGTGTCTTGTGACCCCTTAGGGCACCACTTGGTGTTGTTGTGGGTCGTATGTTAAGGAGGAGGGGGAGAGAGATAGAGAGGGAGAGAGAGAACTATAGAGGGGATATATAGATAAGCAAGATATATATATTTTGAGAGAGGAGTGAGATAGATAGAGGGGGATAAAGAGAGGTGGGTAATGCGACCTATATGCAAAGGTAGATAGGTGGAGAGGAAGGGAGGGAGAAACCTAGAGAGGGGAGAGAGGGTGGGTTGGAGAGTTAATGAACTAGACAATGAAGAGAGAGAATAAGAGAGGAAGAGAGATAATGAGAGAGTGGGGGAAGGATATATAAATGGAGAGGGGAAGAAAGGAAGGGAGAGATCTAGAGAGGGAAGGGAGAGAGAAGAGAAGAGATAGAAGAACAAAGAGATGAGTAAGAGGGGATGGATGGAGAGGTAGAAATGGAGGGAGCGAGAGACCTAGAGAATGAGGAGATGGATCTAGGTTTGGAGAGAGAGAAGAGAGGGAGAGTGTTCATAAATAGATAGGGGCAAGGGAAAGGGAGAGAAAGGTGGAGAGGGAGGGAGACAACTAGAGGGTGGACAATTAGATAAGTGAGAAACCTAGAGGGGGAGAGAGAGGTGGGTAATAATATAGGGAGGGAGAGGTAGTGAGGTGAATAGGGAGGAAAGGAGAGCCCTAGATATGGGGAGAGAAAGGATAGAAGGGATTGGTAGTGAACAAGAGAAATGAATGGGAGGGGAGAGAAATAATAAGAGAGTGAGAGAGAAGAGAGAGGATGGGAGTCAAGGATATAAATTAGGGTACAAGGAAGGGATGAAAGGTAGAGAGGGTGGGATATACCTAGAGAGGGGAGAGAGAAGTTTGAGAGACAAGAGAGGGAGAGAGATAGGTGTAGAGTTTAGGGAAGATAAAGATAGTGAGATATGGATCTAAAGAATGCTAATAGGAGAATGTTGATTATTGAAATTTGACTAAGTATGAAAGTCAATATGATCCTCTACAAACAAGCATCTACATTATAACTCCTATAGAGTTGAAACCACTCTCAAACATCCTACCAATATATACATGAAATATAACTTAAAGTGACATACTTAAATATTATATTTCATGTATATATTCTCCTCTCATGATGGGTATAACTTGTGCCCAAGTTGAAGAATTTGCATCACATAACCCTGAAATTGGACAATGTAGCACATTTGGCGCGCGCCAAATGAAAAAAGTTGACTTTTCTCATTTGGCGCACGCCAAATTTGGCACGTGCCAAATGGGAAAAGTCAAATTTGGCGAGCGCCATATTTGGCGCTCGCCAAATGGTCTACATTGGAAACTACCAACCCTTTGGGTTGGATTGTACTTGGGCATCCAACCCAAAGGGTTGGACGACCATTTCAGGCCTAAGACATGTTTTTAACAGAGGATTAGAAAATTTTCACATATTTTTGGTCGTGCTCTCCATCAGGTTTGCACGTGTTTCAATAAAACTAAAAAAAATACCATAGAGGCCTCGATCTCTCTCTTAGCCATCCAAGCATGTAATTATTTTCACATTTTGATTTCGTTAAGGCTTTCATCTATAATTTCTTTTGATAGTGTGTTCGATTTTGGTCAAAAACCAACATGCACTATTTTGGGTATAGTTTTTTACACGTTCATAGGATTTTGAAGAAACTTACATTTTTAGAAACTAGACTCCATTCTACACAATTTAAAAAAAAAAGTTTTGATTTTTGATTAGTTATCAATGATTTTAGGGGGGAGCACGCTCAAATTTCTGTTTTTCAGGATGTGTCCACTTCAAAAATTAGTAAAAAATCATATACTCATTAAAAAATTAGCTGAAAAATATAGCATAAACTACAAGGTGTTAGCCAATTTCTCACCGAAGCGATTTTAAAAATTCAAAAAAAAAGTTAACATTTTAGGGGGCCACAACAGACGCTATGTTATGTTTTTTGCATAAAAATAGGACCACTTTTTGTGGCCCCCCTTTTTGAAGCCCTTAATCTCCACCATTTTAAAAAAAATTAGTAGTTTAGAAAGTAGACTTGAAGCACTCTGACTCTTGTTCTTGTTGCATCTTCAAATTTGGAGTCTAACTATCTTCAATTTGTCGTTGAAGTTCAAACTTTGTTGATTTCAGAAAAAAGTGGCATCTTAAGACCCCCTTTTGGTACCACAACTTGGTGCACATACCCTTATTTGTTATTTTTCTATTGAATTTGTAATTAGAAACATATTTTTAGAGCGTGCATCCCTTCAGATTAATGACATTAGAGTGTTGGATGTCAACCACCACCGAACCCTAAAATGTAAAAGCACTGCCAACCTGGAAATTTTAATGAGGGACATTAACGTATATGGCCGGCACGAGTCCTGAACTGTTTGTTGTCCTGGTCCTGGTAATGTGTTAGCAAAGTGCAACATAGTCCACCGTGCTTGTATTTGATTTTTCCTGAAATGTATAGTAAATGTATAATTTGTTAAATGAAATTCATTAGTATACTTTTCTTCTCTTCTTGTTTCAGTTCTTATTTTCACCTGAATTCTTTATATTGTGGGAGTTTTCGATTTTTAATGTTTTCAGTTAACGTTTTTCATAACCAGTCAATAATTTATTTATTTTTGAATTTTCCAAAAATGTTTTAAATTTCTTTCACATTGGCTATGTTTTTCTCTTGTATTCACTTTTTAAATGATCTATTTTGATTTGTTGCTTCCAACAGAAAAGAGCAACATTAACACAATCAATTTTCTAAAATGCATAGAGAAATCAAAGAAACAAAGGATATTAACAGTGTCATTGCGAAGCTGTTTCAAGAGAGCAACAAGATAAAGGACAACATGAGAAAGCCAATTCATCAGTATGAATGTAAAATGGCCAAGCAATCAACAAACTCCCCTTCTATTTCTTCCACTGTTGTTACTTCCATACATAATATGGTATTATACCCTCTTGCAATACCAACTGCTGAACAGTAAATGGATCCACTGGCCATTTTCATGCTAGGAGACAAGATCCTTAAGTGGAATGGTAACCAACTTGGATGGGTTGCATGGGTAGATTCTATCTATGTTTAATTACTGAGAGTTTGATTAGTTGAACTCATCTTTTGATTATATTTTGAGATTAAAAGTAAACTTTTTCATCCTTGTACTTGATTGTTAAATGTCTGAATTGTAAACTGCAACTTTGTATTTTGGTACTCGTATACCTATTACAAGTAACCTAATAGAATCATCCATGCACCAAAAGTGTTGATACAATTTTACTTTTATTTATGTTAGTTTTCCAGTTTCTTTTATTGATCCAACCTGATGGATTCTTAAATACCTACAAATGTGAATACCTAAAAGACGTTTTAAAATTAGATTGAGATAATAAAACCACAAAAAAAAAAAAACTACAAATTATGATTTCTTTTTGTCTACAGCTTTCGTATTTACTAGGATTTAGTTAGGTACTTATCGTCGGCAGTGAATTACTCAATCCATTATGCTGTTCAATCTCTTCTAACAGAATAGTTGAAACGTCATAATAGGATCACAATCAACTTTATTCTGCAAGGCAATATACTATTCTAGACGACATGACTTCTTTCGTCAGACTGAATCTGAAACCATTTCTACTATAACAAACAGGTAAATTAACCTTCTCTTGAAAAGTACATCTTTGTTCGCTGCAAATTTGATTCCCTCATTTTCTATGATTTTTCCCAAATATGAAAAATACTTTCAACTCATTAAGATTTTCATTTATGAACATATCTTTACGTGTCGATAGCTTTATTTGACGATAATCTGTATAATATTGCATTCTTCCAATAAATTTTACTTATACGTACAAAATAAAATAATTACTTGTTAATAACCTGTACTGGCATGCACGTTTAGCCTTGATATTCCTCTCAAATTTAAAGCTCTCTATCCAAAATGTCATCTGCACCAACCACCTCTGAATTTGTAAAACAATCAACAATGGATACTTTGGTAAGCTAATACATCATACCTTTTCAAAAAAATACTTTGTTGTCATTACTTTCATAATATATATTTCTTTTTTATTTCATCCCTTCCATTTTGACATGTACCCTTTATTCTAACATACACAAATATAGTTGAGGATTCTATAATTTACATAGCTGAATTACATACACTCCAAAATAACAAACTATACATTAAGGAATAACCACATATATGTCTTCGTAGCCCTTGACATTAAGTCCTCAATATTGATATTATCTTTTTGTAGGAAAATACCCAAGAGTATGCCCCTACCCCATTTGCAATTCAATCTATCAATGTTGGGGATAAGCTTCCTTCAGCATTGCTCCAAGTATTATCATTCAAGAAAATGCAGGGTAACAAAGATGATACAAATAGATATAAACTAGTGTTGTCTGATGGGACATACATGCAGTTAGCAATTTTGCCTTATAAGTATGCCACTCTGATAGATTCAGACGCTCTAAAAATAGGCTTGATAGTCCTGTTGTCCACTTATACTTGCAGATATGTATGGAACACAAGGTAGGAAACATATTATATTTATTAAATACAATATCATTCTTTGCTATTTAATTGTTTCCAGCTACAATTCAAAGAAACTTAAAATAAGTATTTTCATTCTACATGACTATTATAATACTTAGTTTACAAGTCAAACAAAGCGATTGTCAATTATTTGGCAAACCAGTATACCGGTTCAAAGAACAACAACAAAAAATGATGAGTGAGGATACACCATCATCGTCTAAACGTTCTCTTCAATTTTCTGCTGAATTACCAACCGCACAAAGTGCAACCTCTGAAAATATAAGCCCAATCAAAAGTTTAAATCCATACCAAAATAAATGTACAATAAAAAGTAGAGTTACTCATAAACAGGCTATAAAGTCATACAATACAACTACTAAGAATGGCCATGTCTTTAGTTTTGACATTGTCGACACTGAGGGCTATGAAGTTAGAGTTACATGTTTTGATGAAATAGCTCAACTACATTCTGATCGTGTGGAGGTGGGTTCACATTATGTCATTTCTAAGGGGTCCATTAAGGAGGCAAATACAAGGTACAACAAATTGAACAACCATTTAGAGATCATCCTGTCTGATGCCTCCATATTTAAACACTGTAGCCATGACGAAGTACCAAATCAAGAGCACTCCCCTTTCATTCATATTAGTGAAGTGTTTCAGCTAACTAATAATACATTAGTTGACATCATTGGTGTTGTTGTACATGTTGGAGATATCGTTCCAATCCATAGGAAATATGGCACTCAAACACAAAAACGAGTTGTTAGAATTAATGATCTCTCAGGCTCAACAATTGATATCAACCTATGGGGCCAAACATCAGAACAAAGAGGACTAGATTTAAAAAACATGTTAACCAATGATAGTGTTCTTATACTTGTTGTACGTAATGCTCGTGTCAGTTATTTTAATGGTAAGGTTGTTAACATAGCAACTGCAACAACATAACATATTAATCCTCCATTCCCAGAGGTAGAACCCCTAATATTAAGAGGATATATTCCCTTGCTTACTCTAGAATTTTTTGCAGCAATTGCCCACATTGATGGCAAATACACTAGAATGAATATTTCATCAATCCGTGAACATATGAGTGCGAAACCATAAACTATTCAAATGACTTTACTGGTTGTTCAAAGATTTTTAAACGTAACAGATAAAACTTTCTGTTACGCAACTTGTCCACTATAAGTAAATGGAAAGCCTTGTAAAAAAAAATGCACTCAACGGGTTGATGATTCATGGTTTTGTCATAGATGTGAAATGACCATGGCAGAATGCAATTACAATTACCTTTTACCAACGAAGCTACAAGATGCAACAGGTACTGTTTGGGCTACTGCTTTTGATGAGGTTGGAACTCAATTGATAAAAAAAACTGCAAAAGCGCTTTGTGCGCTACAAAATGATGCCACAAAAACACAAACACCCTGCTCTATGATTAATAAACTTATCTCGCATCGCTACTCACTCACACTATTGGTTTCTAC
Organism: Cryptomeria japonica; assembly: GCF_030272615.1. Classification (NCBI taxonomy): domain Eukaryota; kingdom Viridiplantae; phylum Streptophyta; class Pinopsida; order Cupressales; family Cupressaceae; genus Cryptomeria; species Cryptomeria japonica. The sequence continues at coordinate 189,343,757 of NC_081413.1, forward strand.
TGATACGTACAACTCTGAATCAAAGATGAAAGTTACAATCAACAAAATCTGCTCTGTTGATTGTAATTCTAAGTGTGATGGATTACTTGTAGAGATTGCTCGCCTCTCTACACAAGCTTAGCTATATTAGGCATTTTGCCTAATTACAAAGTTTTATGTTCATGAACAGTTATTACATTCCAAATTTTACATATTTTATTTTACTACAATCCTACACATAACTTTACATATGGAGGTCTTGATAACCTTATTGCTTTTCCTTTAAATACTACATTATGTACAACTTTTTTTGTATATTGAGACATTCTACTTAGAAATACAAACGATTGTTTTCTATGAATACATGACTATATATATATATATATATATATATATATATATATATATATATATATATATATATATATATATATATATATATATATATATATATATATATATATATATATATATATATATATATATATAACAGATTGCATTAAAATTTCTCTGTTATCTCTTTGCAATTCTTTCCTTTCCACATAAACTTTCCTACTGTCATTCTTATTACTTTTGCATGTCCTATTATAATTAAAATTAGTCCATTTATGTATGCAGAAATATTATAACAGAGAATTCCTATCTCAATAACTATCTATATTTAGTTTAAAAATTCATACACACATGTCAACAATCACATATACAATTGCATATTGAACAGTAAGAATTTGCATCTCTACATACAGATATATTTATATGTTTATGGACAACTAACTATACAAGGTTTCAAAGTCTTCTGGAAGTACTCACCGCTGCATTGCACAATATGTTTAACTGCATACTCATCTATGTTGGTTAATTGCCTTGCAGAATAAATTTGCTTTCCTTGAGATTCCTCTTGTATACAAGTACTTACTATTCATGTTTTGTTGTACAATTAGATATTTACATTTATCTAAAAATTCCAATTATTTCTTTCTTTCATACATTAATGATTTTCAATTAATTAATTTCTTCAACTGTGATCTTTTTACAAAGTCAACACACTATTTGATATCTTTTTTCCCTTGCATTCTTACTTTAATTGCTCTCTTCACCTATGATGTAAAAATACTTATTCATATTCCTATATAGAGACTGCATCCTCATGTATGCTGGTTACTTATCTTCCAGAATACAAAATGGTTTCCTTCAAATTGCTTTCATATAAAAGTATTTACAGTTCAATACACTTTCCTATTCATTTCATTACTTGCATTTTTATCTTTGTTTGCACTCTTTCTGTATCATATGAACATACTTATCTATATTTCTATATACAAAATACAGTCTAAAGATATGTACACATATATAAGTATCTGTAAATAAATAAATATTTATAGAAAAATTATACATATATACACATATATATGTATTTTTATTTCTGCATATCTATTTCTACATATCTATTTCTACAGATATACACATACTTATATATATATATATATATATATATATATATATATATATATATATATATATATATATATATATATATATATATATATATATATATATATATATATATATATATATATATATATATATATATATATATTTTATAGATATATATTTGCACATGCACATATTTGTATATATATCTATATATATGTATAAATATATACATATGGAGAAATATATATCCATAATCATAGTCTCGACATGTTATCGTACCCAAAATTATTAAAAAATACCAAATATACAAAAAAATATTTATACACATTTATAGAATTATATATATATATACACATGTATTTATATATGTGCATATCTATGTATACAGATATACACATATTTCATTGATATGTATATATACATACATTTGTATGTAAATAGAATTTTATATAACTGTGCATATGTATATTTCAATAATGCCTTTGGGAAGGGAAGTCATAGGTAAACAATACAGTCAACAAAATACACATTAGTAAATTGAATACTTGCACAACAAATACATCTCGCAACAAAATGACCACCACAAAACTAAACAAAAAAATAGTATAGATTAGATTGACCAGTTTCCAATACCCATACATTTCTAAATACTACTCAACACAAATCAAATTCTATACAAAAATATATTTATACACAATTTTATATATATATATATATATATATATATATATATATATATATATATATATATATATATATATATATATATATGTGCATATCTATGTATACAAATATACTCATATTTCATTGATATGTATATATACATGTATATATATATATATATACATACATCTGTATGTATGTATAATTACGCCGAAGGTGTCTCCTACTATGAAATGCATCGAGCTAAATTCGGGCATCAACGATCCAAACTGTTTGAGAGAAGGTGCAAGACGATGCAAGCCATCTTGACCGTCAATACATCCAAATAGTCGTTGCTTGCAACTTGCCTACCGATTCTCTGACAGTACTAGTATCAGCGTCAGATTAAAAGGTTTTCTCATCATCATTTATTTCAATCAACAACTTGTCATGTACGGTTTGTAGAAGGCCTATGCTTCCCTACGGATTTGATTATTCCTTCCTATTGACGAGTGTTTTGACACACTCACCAATAGTCAGGTAGTTTATGCAAACACTCACCACCTCTCCTGAAAAGTAACGAGTTTGGAAGAACTCACTACTCCAAGGTCTCTATAGTCGGGTCTCGATGGTGATGGGCAGTTCAATGGTTGATGTGGTTATACCTGTAAAGGGGCCTGCTGGTTAGAACTAAATCTCGTTGTTTACAGATAACTGCACTTCCTCTCTATTTGTATTTTTATGGTTTAAGATTCTCTGGGAAATAAAATGCGAAGCGTAAAGGGAAACAAGAAAATAACAATAGAGACCAATATAATGACAACTTAATGAACTACTCAATTAGTTCCCTGCAATCCAAGCAATTATCAAATATTATCCAAGTTAGCATTCAACAACGGACCTCCAACAAACCTACAAAATCATCAATTTCACAAGTCTATGAAATGTAAGAAAGAAGGGTCAATCATGTAATTAATTTTATTCTTTTGCACTATTAGTGATGAATGTTTGTTAATAAATAAATTTATATGATTATTTTTATTTAATTTATTATATCTAAGGTTTTAGAATCTATAATTGATAGACATTTCTAATCATACAAGAATCTTGAAGATATCTTAATCATCTATGGCTACAAAGTGCATTTAGTTGTCATTGGTCAATGCATAGTGTGATTGTAATATTCATGTTCCATGAGACATTCTCACCAACCAAGATTAAACCACAATTGCACCTTACTATTAAAAACAATTTGATGCAAACTATAGTCACCTAAATACATTTCTCCTCCATCATAAATATATATTCATCTATATCTTTTCCCATATCCTTTTCTACTCTCTTTATTGATCTCTTCTTCTCCCTCACTGCCTCTCTCCCCCTCTACCTCTCCCTCTCCCTTTCCATCTATATCTCTATCTTAATATATTCCTCTCTCTATCTCTCCCCTATCTTTATCTCGTTACCTCTCCATATCATTCCATCTTTCTATATCTCTTGAATTATCCTTTATCATCTCTCTACTTTTGTCCTTCTCTCTCACTCTATATATTGACCCTTTCAATCTTTATCTATCCCCTCCCCTCTCTCTCTCTCTCTCTCTCTCTCTCTCTCTCTCTCTCTCTCTCTCTCTCTCTCTCTCTTTCATCTACTTCTCCATCTCCATCTCTATCCCCTATCTCTCTTGCTTGTCCCCTCTCTATATCTATCCCATTATTTCCCCCTTTGTCTGTCCCTTTTTATACATCTATCTCTCCTATTCCCTCTCTCTTTATTACAAACATTACAGGATCTTGTTACTAATGGAGCTTGATTATCATCCTAATTCAAAGGTTTTATCTCGGTTATGTTTGGATCCTATTTCCAAACCTTTGTTGCATAGACAATATCATTTGCTAAATTATGTACCATCTGCCCTCATGTACACCACATAATTATATGCAAAAATAGACCATTTTTTTTCTTTCTAAAATTAATCTCCCAAGCCTTTTCGACATACCCATTGCACACTAAGGTGCAATTGCTAGTTTTATATATCTATGCATATGTATATTTCAATAATTGCTTTGGCAGGAAAACTCATAGGTAAGCACTACATTCAATAAACTATACATTAGTAAATTGAACACTTGCACAACAAATACATCTCACAACAAAATGACCACCACAAAACTAAATAAAAGAACATAACATATTAGATTAAGCAGTTTTCAATTCCCATACGCTTCTGAATACATACTTCAATGCTTTCTCTCTTCAATTGTTAGAATTCTAACATACCTCTATTCTCTTCCAACTATTAGATATCTATTAAACCTTCCACTCAAGAAGGCGATGTCATCAAATGGAGGAGGAAGCAAACAAATAGAAGTTACTATGCAAAGAATAGAGGCAATATCTCCAACAAACGCCAAATGAAGTGTCATGCACAACAAACATCTGATAGTAACTCAGAAATTCTATTACAAACAGAAAGCAATGACCTTGAGAAAAGTAATGTGCCTCAAACACATTCTACTGCTCCTGAACTCACCCTGCAGACTCCTTCATTCCTACATGCTTTATCCAACTTCCGAAAAAGAATTAATATGTTGGAGCTCACAGAGGCATGTTCTGTTTGTAAAGAAAACTATGTGGGCATGACTATTAAAAATATCAACCATGCAGTTATATGGATGAGATGTTATGCTGAAATAGGGATCCACCGTTTCTCAATATCAAACAATATAGACCCAGGTGAGCAACCTTCTATTTTAAAGTGTCTTTCTCAAGTAGAAGAAATGCTCATAGCAAGAATTGCACTTGTTTTGCAAGTTAGTCATGCAAGGGGAGGACAATATAAGTATTCTGGTCACACAATTAACTTCCCACAAGATATTTCAGAAATTGCATTATCCTTTCCCCACAAAATTCAACATTTAAAAAATCCTTATTTTCCGCAGAACTAATCTACAAGGTTTAACTTATGACTGTTACGTGAATAGGTTTCACATCATGAATGCATTGACTTACAAAATAAATCATGACCAATACTATAAAGATGTTGTCATTGATTTAGATGTGGTACATCTATTACCTGAGCACAACATTGACATTTCAGACCTTTTGCATTCAGTACCTTTACCTCAAGAAGAACCTATATGAGAAATTCCTGATGTGGCCAACATCAACAATGAAGAAAAAGTAATAGAAAACTCTTCTTTATTCATTCCATGACTTCCATCCTCAATACCTGAACTTGATGCAATCAAGACAATCCTACATCTAGATAATACCGACAATAATGTTGTCCCTTGGCCACAAATCAGTAGATCACCTATAAATGAGTACAATACGAAAGGCCTACTTTCAATGGAATTCCCCACATTGTTCCCTAATGGATTGGATTTACCACTTCAAGACAAAACAAGGCATGCACATTTACATGACTATGCTTTGCACTTGATAAAATATTTCGAGAAAAGATTTGGCTAGCATGTCCGTTTTAGATATTATATCTATAACCTTATGATGAGGCATCGATCTCAACAATCAGCTGTTGTTTTCATAAAGAAAAATTTAGAAGCTTCTCTTCTACTAAATCTTCATGGACTAAGAGAGTACTTACAGAACACACCATCAAATTAATTGCCAAATCATATCATGCGATATGTTTCCTCCTTGCGCGGAATGCGCATTTTGGAGCAAATCCCGTAGAGACCTTACGACAATGATAGAATAGTTAGGTCCACCTACGCTTTTCTTTACTCTAAGATCGACAGATACAAACTGGCCTGACCTGCATAAGATGTTCCCAAAAACCCATTCAAATACTGCACACCACAACAGAAGGCAGTTTATTGAGAATTTGGTCAATAACCCACATATAACAACTTTATACTTGCACTTAAGATTTCAGATCTTTCGTGATGAAGTCATTGTCAAATAGTTGCGTGCCACTGACCACTGGTACAGATATGAATGGCAGCATCGAGGCTCTGCCCATATTCATGGCTTTCTTTGTTTGCCACAAGCACCTAATATTGACAACCTTGATTGGTCGGACCATGAAAGCATTCAATCAGTTAAAAAAATATTTGACCAGTACATCACAACATGGAATCCACGCATTGAAGTGGATCGCTTAAACAAGCAGTATATACCTGCAATTTCAGATCCATGTCTTTCAAATACAAATGTCATTTTCAGATCTAATACTTGCACTAATTACACTGAATTAGTGAATGTTGTTCAACACCATACAAAGTGTTTAGAGTTTACCTGCTTGGAAAAAAAAAAAAAACTCAACACTTGAATGTCGATACAAAGCACCTTGGCCTGAACAACATGACTCGTCATTGACTTTAGACCATAATAATAGCCCATCATACAAGCCAGCAAGGAATGATAGTCGCCTCAATGTTCACAACAACGATGCTCGCCATATGGAGGGCTAATGTTGATTGTTAGGCAGTATGCTCCAAAAAGGCAGTTCTCCAATATATCTCAAAATACACATTGAAAACTGAACGTAAATCAGAAAGCTATACTAACATGTTAAAAAAAATTGTTGGATCAACAAATTCAGAAGATACAATTCTCTTAGCATATCAGAGATTTGTGATGGTAATTGTTGCCGATAGGGACATTAGCACTCAAGAAACTTGCCTCACATTGCTTAAAATCCCCTTGATCTCTTGCACACATCAGTTTGTGACCCTCAATGTTGGGAAAAAATTATTTAAATGTATAATAAACTTTGATGAAGGTTCACATACATCCATTTCTTTCATTTCTAATTACATGAAAAGACCATCAGAGTTAGCAAACCTAGCACTACTCCATTTAGCTCAACAATATACTTATTGTGGATAATGCAAATCATGTAAATGGATAAAAAGAAAGCTATCGACAATTGTAAATGTCTACCCCCAGTATAAATCCTCACCTTCAGAAGATGACACTACTTTTGAAACTTTCTGTTGGAGTGAATTACTTTTGTACAAACCATTCAACAACATCCCTCTACATATAGGTATCTCAACTGATGAAATTATAGTCAATTAGAAACAACTTCAAAGTACTCATTACATCTGCTGGCATGTAAATGGTATTGGAGAACACTGACTACAAAAAATAGTGAAGACCTGTAGTCACAAGATATTCCACAATCTACTGATCAGGACCTCTACGAATGGGAGTTCTTGTCATAAATGGGAGCCTCAAACAACTTTGATGTTGCTACTCTTCAAATGCTTGGCAAACGTGATTTTGATCTTCAATTTAATTGGGATGCTTCCATACCTAATGAAATGTTGCATACAAAAGCATCTCAATTCATTTAACGGAGAAAAGTCAATCAACTCACACCCTTGGCAACATACATTCAAATGCACCTAATACCTTTGAGCTTGCAGCAAACCAAAATACTGTGCTTGATATTATAAATTTGCACACTGCACAATATTTGAATTCCTCACCATTACGGTTAATTATTCAAGGCACAACAGGTACTGGAAATTCATTTCTTATTGATTGTATACGTAGACAATTAAATTTATATTTAGATCCTACACAATACCCACTGCTTGTACTAGCACCAACAGTTGTATCCGCATATAATATCCAGGTTGCCACAATCCATGCTGCCCTCCGTATACCTATTCAAACCCTTGACAAGCCATTCATTATTAATGTTTCAAGAGCAATGCAAACATTTACGCTACATTTTGATAGATGAAATGAGATTTGTTGGTCCTCAATTACTGATCAAGATTGATAACAGATTGCGAGAAGCTTTTCCCACCAAACAACATGAATCATTTGCAGCACTCTCAATCATCTTGGTTGGTGATCTTGCACAACTTCCATCGGTTATGGATAAACCATTATATGCATCCCACTCAACAACACTCGCTCTATGACACTCCTTCAATAATGTTGTCACCTTGGATGTTTCTTTTTGACAACAAGGTACAAGCCCCTCCCAAATGCACTTCTATGAGATTTTGCTTAATACATGCAACACAACACCATTGCAAACAGATTGGGAAAGTCTATAGATGCGCTCAACCTATTCTTTGACACTTGATTAGAACAACCACTTCAACCAACAAAAACATTTGTTTGCAACAAATGCAGCTTCAGACACAACTTCAAACACACACAACATTAAGATGTTGAAGCAATTTCACTCACCCATTGTGCATGCACCAACAATCATTGCACACCACAAAGATAAACAAACACACCAAGAAGAAAAACTATAATTTGAAATCCTTCTTTCTATAGACCAGGAAGTAACACTTATTGTAAATTTATGGATAAAGTTGGGCTTGTCAATGGTTCTTTGGGTCAAATCAAAATGATTGTCTACGATGTAGGTTCTTAGCCACCCGATCTGCCAAAATATGTGGTGGTCCTCTTCCAACATTACATATGCCCATCATGGGATCCAACAAATCCAAAACATGTTCTCATACCACCAATTACTAGGGGAAACCACACACAAATTCCATTAACAATGGCATGGGGTATTACAATTCATAAATCACAAGGTCTGACACTATACTTTGCAATAGTTGACATTGGCAAAACAAAGAAACAAGGCCTTACATTTACAACGCTTTCCAGAGTCAAATCAATTAACCACCTGCGGATTCACCCTACTTTCACCTATGAAAGGTACTCAAGATTGCAAGGTGTTGCATCAACCATTTTAAGAAAAAAAGAAGAATCTCGTTTGCTAAAGCTTTCCTAGATCATGAAAGAAAATTATTTGCAAAACAAACATAAACAGGTACTGCAAACACATCTTCATTGTGATTTTACATTCCATATATTTTATGTCAATTATTTCAATGCATTGCAATAGTCATGCCTTGCAAGATCAACAACAAATGTAACCAATTGCATCTCAACAAGCATTTTTAATTACTATTCAGATTCAAATAACAACAGGTACACATCTGCCATCCACTGTCTTCTCAACTATTTAGCTTCCTTACAAATATGCTTCTTCTAATGGTTACCAAACTTCTTTTCTCTTCTTCTACTTGCAGGTCTTCTTCTACTTGCAGGGAATCAACAAAGACACCATTTCAAACAAAAAAACCTACAAGGGTATCCAAATAACTCTAACTTTTACAATCAATGATACGAAATTCTGTTTCTACCGTCGGTGTACTTTGCAGATTGTAGAACCACTACCAAAGATAATCCTACTATTAATAGATGTAACTACAATCCTTTACAATTCTTTTCAATCTACAAACATTACAATTTAAAATACTTTAACTTTTCTGATACAATGTTATTTCTCACATGTATCAAATGGCAGGCAACAAAGCAACCTACAAAACAAAACAAGCACATTAACCACATACAACATCAACAAAAACTACAAGTACCTTCCTTTAATATTATTTATATTCTACAAATGTTACATACATTTACAATTTATTACTCACAAGTTTATCTTCATACAATTATAATTTCCTAATACAATTTATTTCTCATAGGTTGTATAACATGCTACCGTTACCAACATGGGCGATGGAGGGTGGATAACAAAAAATTTCTGGGTCCAACAAATACTATTGGTTGAGATTAATACAGTCTACGATACAAACCATTTATAATAAGTACTCTTTATAGAACTTTCATTCTCTACAACATTGGTTGAGATTGATACAATCTACAATACAAAGCATTTGTAATAAATACTCTTCATGGCACTTTCTTTCTGTACATCATGCTACATTCAACAACATGGGGGATGGTGGGTGGTCAACTTCTTATTTTGGGAATAACTATAAACTTTGGTTGGGTTTTGTACAGTGCCAATACTATATATCAATAACATTATTCAATTTGACTTTAATTACCTTCTCTCATTATGATGCATCTACAAAGCACATTTCTATATTATTCATTTTTGCTTTCAATTACCCTTTCTCATTATGATGCATCTAAAAATAACTTTTCTATAAATCAAATTCCTTCAAAAAAATCAAGAAAACCCTCCTTGTAATGTTATAATACCTTTAGAATCAGACCTATCGGCCTCCTGTTGCAGGCACTCCCCCTGCAATTGCTAGTATAATTTTTGTATGATGGTTTAGTCATTTTAAGTTTTAAGAAAAATATTAAGTGTCAATTTTTTTAATTTGTAAATAGTTTAATATACATTTTTTAGATTTAAACATTTTTATCAATTTAATCAAGGAAAATAATTCAAGGAAATACGCATAAAAAAAGTACTTACAAAATAAATACCTTGAGCTTCACAAATACTTACAAAATAAATAGTGAAGCTACATCAAAATAAATACTTTAAGCTTCACAAATTGAAGTGACAGTAAAATAAATACTTTTAAATTTCACATATTGAAATTGAAGCTACAATAAAATAAATACTTTAAACTTCAAAAATTTTGTTTTTGAAAGAAATAAAAATAATTAAACTTACAAAATAAGTATCTTAAGCTTATTGAAGCTACAATAAAATAAATACCACACAGTAATATAAATACTTTAAAAAACAATGGCCTGAAAAAAATAAAAATCTATATAAAAAGAATGTTAAAATTTAAAAAACAATGATAAATTAGTAATGCATTCAAAAATCTTAAATTTACATGTAAGTTTCTAAATTCACACCCGAAAAATCTTCTTTATAATAAAAATATAAATTGTTCTAAATTTTTTTATTACAATAGTATAAAAATTAGAAATGATTATATCTTATCATTTCAATTATAAGAAATTTCTAAATTGATATTCAAGACAACTTCATAAAAAATATTTAAAAAATAAATTCATTAAGTTTCTAAATTTATATAAGAAAAAATATACTAAAAATTCATACAAAAATCATATAATATTAGAAACAATTTATATGCTAATCCTACCATTTTAAAATATTTTAAATAAATTTATATATTTATAATAAACTTTGTAAAATAATATATACCAATATTATAAATTATAATAATATATAATATATTACGGTTTATTAATAATTTTTTGAGTCATATATACGATTTTCGCAAAAAGTAGTCCGTCCGTCGATGCATACAGTCCATTAATTTTATTAGTTGTCATATACGATCTAAAAATACAAAATTGGCCCGTCAAATTCTAGGCATGCCTTCAACCTTGCAGTTTGCTTGTTGTTTTTACTTGCACTCTGGTATATTTTTCCATTTTTCGCATCGAGAGTTTCCTTTTATTTTCCCTATGCAGTCTTTTTCCGCAACGGTTGCTTCACTTCAATTTGATTATTCTCCTCTCGCCGCCATTAGAGGTTCCCTCCATAATGCGTAACGTGTATTCCATAATTGGTAAATGAAGAAAACTATGCATTTTTTGTTGTTATTATGATCTTCTACCTGAATTTGTGGAATTTATCGTTGATTGTTTGTTAGTTTGAAGTCATGGTTTTGATTGAGTGATTACTTGAGGGCATTTATCAAACAAAGGCTATGATATCGAATTGCAGGGGGCTAGTTTGTTTTGTGCCCTAATTTTGTACATCTTACAATTTTTACTTGTAAATTTGGAAGTATCAACATTCTTGGAGGTGTTAGCTTTTTCTAGTGTGGTTGTTCATTGGTTGGTTTAATTAATGTTGTGGGGTCCTTTAGTAAATAATTTTCTAGTAACTTTCAATGTGTGGACACATACTTGGATTTCATGGATTTACCTCATGTTCTCATGTGATTGCTTAACTCCATTTTCTGCTTAATTTTAAGTTGTTGGAGTGTTCCCATGCAAATTTAAAATTGTTGGTAAAGGATAATTTAGAATCTTTTGCTATTTAAGTGGACCAGCTAATATTTAGGAATTGAAAATAAGCTATGGGAAAATGGGGGGGGGGCTGGAAATAAGCAGCAACCACATATTGCCAAAAATGCCACATGGCTCCACAAATTTATTTCCCTCTTTTTTTTTAACATTTTATTTCTATTTTTTCTTGTGCTAAAATTATTACTAATATTATTAATACCAATTTTAAGATTTCTCTTAAAAATAAGCAGAAAAATAAATACTCATGGGGCCACCAGCTCCACATATATTTCCTTAAAAAGTTGAGCAGCTGCTGCTAGCAAAAATAAGCTAAGCAACTACATGGGAACATGCCGTTAGTTTGTTTTAATATCCTAATTTTACTCTATTTTGCAAGTCTTACCTACAATCATGGATTTCAAAATAATTATGGAACACTGTAACTAGCTTTGTTTTGGTAGTTTCATGTGTTGGTGAGTAGTGTTTATTTTGGATGTAATATACTTTTTTGTGTTTTGAGGTAGTTTTCTTTTAGCATGAATTGAGTTGTTGTTTGTTTAATGGGGGGACAATGGATTTTGAATTTTTCTGAACTATAATTTTTTCTTCTTGCATCTATTGATTTGATCAACTTGTCCACTTGAAGTATTTTTTGCTTCATAGTTGAGCACCATGATTATGGGCTTCCTCATTGCAACATGGGGTAAAGATCATGTACTATTTACCGCAGATTGGTATTGAACTTGGATAATAGCTTGATACCACAATCTTATTTACGTTGATTTTAATACTCCACAATCTTTCTGACATGTCCTCCAAGTTAATGATTTCTTTATCGTGTTGTGGGGATGTAGAGAACTTCATATTTTTAAAATAATATAATATACATAATTAAGAATTGACTTTATTGAATAATCTATTATGCTCAATATAACAAAAAGTAGTTACATAATGATATAACTCAACACAATGTTTGATTGCATAAGCCAAGAGATTGGCTAAACATAATGAAAATTACTTATGTTCCAAAATAATATAAAGTCAAACACAATGAATTATATAAAACAAGCTAAATATCATCCTGATAGGGACTCCCATCATCTATCTCCCATGCTCACATCACGAGCAAGAACACTATCGTAGCCCTTTACCGCCCAATCGCGAAGCATTACAATGTTTCTTCGGAGTTCTTCCTGACATGAAGAACCACCGACCCTACACGAAGAAGTCTAACAACTCAAAATTGATAGGGGATGAAATCTGGTGTAGCTTAGTGTATCCACAATCTATGATGCTATTGTAACGACACTAAGATATGGAAGAGAGTGAAAATATATTGATTCACTTAGTAAGCATATACTAAGTAATCAATAGAAGTTTGGCCAAAGATCTTTTAGGGCAGACTATCAGCTAATGAGTTAAAGAAAATACTTAAACCTCTCTTGAAACTCACCCTTCTCTTTTACTCCATATTCAACAACCATCCAATACCCACAAATTATACATTGAAAACACAACAGTGCATATAAAATAGGCACCGAGCATACATATCACTCATTGGAACACAACAAAGAATACATGAGCTTGCAACATGCTAATGCATCTATGCAATATGAATACAAATGCACATAGGAACATACATAGTCAAACAAGAGTATACAAGAACATTCAAGTCATACACAAGTGCATAAAAACATATAGATGCATTAGACTAGAACATGTCGATAACTCTACAAAAGCACCCATAGGTTGCAAAAGAATCTTCCCTATGCAACATCATATAATGTTAAAGTCCACACATGGATACCATTCGACCTCATTATAATGCGAGATAGAAAAACACATCTTTCTAAACAAGCACAAGAGTTTATGAAATCTACACGAGCTTAGAAAAATGTACAAAAGCATAGTAATGCATGAGTCTATGTACATTCAAGATCACAAGACACTCATGAGCATATAAGCAATACAAGAGCAACTAGAGCATACAAGTGCAATAGTCTCTAAGACATATTTGCAAGTCTACAAAAACACTCATTGGCTTACAAAAGCCTCTATATATGTATGTCTTATCTTCTTGATAAATACGTTCTTGCATGAATACCGGTTCAACCATTATTTACAAAAGAGAACCTAATCATAATGTTTCTTGAACACCTGCATGAGAGAGTATATAGACTTGTGGAAGCATTTATAAACATACTAAGCATAGGTAAGCATCCTTCTTTACTTTCTAAATTAATTCATAAATTTGTGTTCCATCTTAATCATAAATGTTTCAAGAGTAATAAGTATACAAATCATCTCAAACAATAAGAACCTGTAGTGTCTTTGTCATGATTCACTAAGAATCATTTACAAGGAAATCTTGTTTCTTTAAGATAAAGTATTACTCTAATGAGATTTGTATTCAACAACATACAAAATCATAGAACGACCATCAACCAATGGATCATGTGCACAACCACAACAATTGTACAACTAGATTCTCTAAACTAGAATCCAATTCTCCATCTTGTTGCAATCCATATAAAAAAAAAAAATCACGTACAAATTCCACTTAAATACAGATTAATATCACTAGGAAAGTGTCCCCTTGTACAACCAAAATCGGGTTGTAATACCAAATAAAAATAAAATCCATGTGCATGTAGTTATAGTATTGAAATCTCAAAGATAATGTTGTGATACTGAATCTAAAGGAAACTATGCCCATATAGTAGAAATAATGCACAAACATCTCCTACATTAGTTTTATGAGAGAGTAATTGCCAATGATTCTAGATCTATACAATACCATTAAATAAAACACAAAATACAAGATGTATCATATATCTTGGGAAAACCCTTTTGGGAAAAATGCATCCTCTAAAGCGCACCTAATTTATTATTCAACAACAAAATGATTATAGTATATTTACAAAGTAACAATGATCTATTAGGATAAAGAGAAGATTACCATTGACTTCTAGAGTCAATCCAACAACATGTTCCCCACCTCTAATGCATGCTTTATAAGCTACACCCATAACCATACTGCAATGCCACAACCATAGGCAACAAGACATCAATTGTGGAGTACAATTGATAAAATAATCCTATAATAAGAAATGCATAATGCCTCAATCTCGAGCCTTCAATATATAGACTTAATGAGGCCCTCAATGGGCCCAAAGATTGTCCTAAAATGTATTGGTAAGAATTATCATGACCCAAAATAATTTGAACATTAAGAACTTCAAGGTGTGTGACATCCGATCCCAATGAAAAATATGTTGATTGTATGGTAATCTAAAAATGTAACAACACATGTATTTAAATGTAGTAAATTATCATTCAAAGATTATATGCTTTCAATAGTATTTAAAAAATCATATATGCTTATACTGAGTTGGCAATAACATAATATATTGTTGCTTTTTAACTATAAACATGCATGATATTAAGCTCAACTTGTCAAACTACCACCAAATCTACTAACACAAGTAAGAACGCTACTACGCTACCACCGCACAATATTGTTATCACAACTTTAGTGACGAGCAACAATAACATGACAAGCTAGGAATTAAGCCTATTTGAATGCTAATAGAAAGATCAAAAGAAAATCTTCACACATCTAAATTTTTTATTAAATCTGTAGTCAATCAATAGATATAATTTTACATTCTTTTCAATCTAATCTCCATGTTTTTGCATCTATTTATCTTCATTTATTTTAAAAGTAAATCAAACACACCTTTCTTTTATTAAATAAATATGATTTTCCATAAACCATAAAATAGATAAATACAAAATTGTTACAAAATCTAAATAACAAAAAATATAGTAATTAAATTAACATCAATTAAACTTATTAAGAGTATAATTAAACTAAATTTAAAATTTAATTTTCATATAAAATTTTAATTATAGATCATTACTTTATGAATTTTCTTTTTAAGATACAGTAAATATGAAAAAGTTCACTTATTTATCAATTCTTATTGAAAGCTAAAATTTTCAACATATTCTTATGAATTATGAATGTGCACTCATTGCTCCCACAAGATGATGTACAATGAAATATGAATGTACTCTCACACGAATGATGTGCTTTCCAATTGGCATCCTATGCTGTGATTGCCAATTCATTTCACAATTTTAATTTCTCAAAAAATTCACTCGCTGTTTGATGTTGCCAAATGCAAAACGGTTGGAAAAAATCATTCTGACAGCTCCAAAGAAGTAGCACTAAACGAATTGAATTCTGCAATGTACATTAAGATCCACAGGCAAAGCAGCCTCACCAGAGAGGATCTGCAGCACGTTTCTCATGCTAAGCCTCTCCTGCGGATTAGGGTTTGAACACACAAGCCCTAATACAAGCACAATTTCAGCTTTGCCCTTATCATAATCGCCTCCAAGCCTCTGATCCACAGCATCTAGTAATCTTTTATTTGCATACAAATCCCAAACCCACTTAACCAAAATCATACCTTGGGCATCTACAGGTTTTCTTCCGCAGGCAACCTCCAGCATAAGAGCCCCAAAGCTGAACACATCTGTGGAAGGAGTAGCCTTACCAGAATGTATAAGCTCAGGTGCAATGTATCCCAGAGTGCCCACCACATGAGTAGTTTGGGGCTTTTCACTGTGGTCATATAACCTTGCCAAACCAAAGTCACCCACTCGGCCGTTCTGATCAGTGTCCAACAATACATTGCTGGATTTGATGTCCCTGTGTACCACACATTTGTCCCACTGCTCATGTAAGTATAGCAGCCCGGCGGCTACATCTGTGAGAATTTTGAATCTGTGGGCCCAAGTAAGATTCAATTTTGGACTGAACAAATTTCTTTCAAGGCTTCCGTTGCACATGTAATCGTAGACGATGAAGAGGCGCTTGTTTTTTCTGGACCAGCCTCTGAGGGGCACCAGGTTCCGGTGCTGTAGCCGCCCAAGGCTTGAAATTTCTGCCATGAATTCCTCCATTCCTTCTGTAAAATCTTTTGTAATGCATTTTACGGCGACTTCTTCGCCTGAGGGCAGAGTTCCCCTGTATACCCGGCCAAAACCCCCATAACCCAGAAGATTATCGTCTCTGAAACCCTGCAATAAAACTCAGTGGTAAATCCCTTGTTCAGGATTCTGTGAGATATTGAAAGCTTTTGTAGATGTAATAAGATATTCCTTTATTCATAGTTACCTTTGTACTGAGGTTAAGTTCCCGGTAAGCAAATCTGTGCGGCCAACACTCTAACTCCCATTGCTCAGTGAAGTCTATGTAATCCGTTCTTTTGAACCAATAAAATATGCCGACAATGAGTCCCAAAATGAAAGCTGCTGAGCATATTACAGTAATGTATATGAACTCCATAGAATTATAGAATTTGGGGTTTCTGACATAAAAAGAAGGGAGGTGCAAAGTATCTAGATCCAAAGTCTTATGATTGCCAGTTGCAAAGCTCCAGGCCAAAATGTAATGATCCTCAACCAGAGGAGAACTGCCTGTGATGCAAAACAATTCAATACTCTCCTACAAAATTACTGAAAAAGACAAAAAAAATTCACATTCAAAATTTATATCATAATTTGCAATTAAACAAGGAAAGATTAACACAAGGAACTGTGTAAAGGGGAATTTCACCTGTAGAAGCAGAGAACCCCACCCACATCTGGTCTTGTATGATTCCATCCAAATCCAAATCTTTCCTGGCGAGCAGGGCTTTCTGCGGCCTCGCCTCTCCAACCGGTGCAATGCTTATGTCCAGCTGCTTGGATTCGCCATTATAGTCGATCCAGGCCCTTATATTATGCCCACTCTTGAGATTAATGGGCGTCGATGTGTTCCCTTTCCAGTAAGCAGCAGGTTCTGCAGCCACCGATTTGACGCCATTAAGATCGATTCCGACATGGTTGTCATCCTTATCCTCCACGCCTATGCTCTTACTTGTGTCAAATTCTACTGCAAAAAGATGGTTATAGTCTTTTCCATTACTGGATAGGTTTACGAGACCCAGATACTGCGTGGCGAAGGCAGCGTTGAGAGCCGGTGTGGGCGTCATGATGAAGCAGAGACCGTTGCTGCCGCCCGAGAGCGGATGCGGAACCATGGCGAATATGAAGCTTGTGCTGAATGAGATTACAGAACCGTTTCTTTTCATGGGGACCGCCTTGTCAAAATAAGCACGACCAATGAGACGCTCTGAGTGATTTGTGAGGCGTATTGCGTTGGATTGTATTGAGGCATCTGCAACATATTTGATTGTGCTTGTGGTATTGAAGTGATTGAAGACGAAACTGGTATTCTGCTGCACACCCTCAGCTTCAGTTAGAATGATTAAGAGGCAGAGAATCAGAATCTGCATCATCGCCATTGAATTAGCTTATTCTGAGCAGTGTGTCTTTTGGGTGGGCGGTTTTGTTTTCTTATGGGGACTGTGAACAGTAGTTGTGGAGTCTGAATTATTCATAGGTTAATCCATATAAATTGGCATGTGCAGGGCTAACTTTTCATTTGAGAGTGAAGTGAGGACTTAAAATCAATGGATTCTTTTGACCAATGAAAAACGTGAGAAGAAGAGTGTTGGAAGAGGATTCTAAATATAAGTTGAATGATATATAATTGAGGGTGAGTTCCAACTCTCTCTAATGACATAATGTAATTTAATAGTGAATAGTCAATTTTGGTTTATAAAAGGAATACAAGATTTAAATATTTTTATATAAATGAGGATGTCATATTATAATTGATTATTTATAAAATTATTATATTTATATATTTTTTATATTCACTATCGTGGAATCTGGAGGTGTCCTCACCGAAGCGAGACTAATCCCCTAGCCGGGGACTCGAACTCAAGACCATGGGGAGCATACCCATGCCTTAAGTTGCGATCCACAACCAGGTGAGCTAGGGCCGAAGCCCATATATTTGTATATTTGATTTTGTATTATCAAAATATCACTTATTAGAAACACAATTGTTTCAAAAATTACAACAACAAAATTGATCGCGTTTCACAATCACATTTTGAGTTTTGGAGGTTGTATTAACATTTAATCAAAGTCATTTTTTTAATAAAGAAAATAGATTTATTAATTACCAAAGCTAGGAGGTTGTAGATGATTTAATTTATTGTATAAATGATGATTATTTGAGTTTTGATTGGACTTATCATAAGTCTTACACACCTACATTAATTAAGTTAAAATAACTTTTGAATATATTTTCCTATTGCTTTTCATTTTCAACAAAAATAACTTAAATGCAATTCTTAAAGGGTAATGCAAGAGTTTGACTAGGGAAACATTATTTTGCAATGCATGCACACTTCATGAACACTTCCATAGAAAAATAAGTGAGAAGAAGGATGCATAGTAGCACTTTCATACTCACCATTAATGATAGGTATATCTTTGGAAAGATATTAGTTTCTTGCTAGTTTTCAAATCTCCTTTGTTATTGTTGTTTGATTATGTGGGGAACCATTCTATAAATAAGTATTTTTTTAATTTTTTAGTCTTTTTGTTAGCATGGTCTCGTTTTTGGGGAATTTCTTAACTTTACCATTAGTACTTGATATATCTTTGATAATGGCACCACTTAGCTTTGGATATTTTTAAGTTAAATATTTACCTATAATACCCTTGTGCATTAGCTCAAATCCTTTGTTGTGTATATATTTATATTCTTGTCACCTTTCCAAAGTTCATATTCTTATTGTATTAGGGTTTAACTATTTTCTTTAGGATTTTATAAATATGTTACAATTCCCTACAATTTTAGATCCCTAACATTCAAGTGATTTTCAAAGTTTTGAGGTTTTCATGTAATAAATACAAACTAACATTTAAAAAATAAATCTCATTGAATATATGCTTAAGATCCCCACTTTATTGACATCACAACTCAAAGTTCCCATGTTACTTGATGCATTTGTAGTGGTATCACTATAGTTTAAGTAACTACATTGAATTTTCCTACAAATCTCCTACAAAACTCTTATGTATTAGTTCAAATGCATTAGCATCACTTAGCATCCATATTTTTTACCTTGTTAGCATATATATATATATATATATATATATATATATATATATATATATATATATATATATATATATATATATATATCGTATTTTGTACTAATGTGTACATTACTTATTGTTGATAAGTAGAGATACAATCTATTCCTGAGCACATGAGGTTTGATTAATAGAAACCTATTGTCAATTATGAGATTGGTTCTTCATCTTCCTAGTATGATAAAAGAGACGGATTGTTCAATTATATTTTATAGTCATTATGTTTAGACATTTTTTATATGTCTCATTACATGTAGGTATAGTGGTAATAGTGTAGAGTTATGTAACACTCTTGGCTAGCAAAATATTTTATAGACAAAACACATCATATGTCAGGTTTACAACCCATTATGACCCTATAAAATCCTAATTTCTTGAGATGAATTTCCATTTACATTTCCACTCATATTAATTAAATGAAGTTAGGATTAGGTCCTTATTTGGAGAACTTAAAAAAGGGCACAAGATAGCCCCCCTTGATTTGATTGTGACGAATGTTAGGCCCCTAAGAAAAAATGGAAGTTAGTTAAGATAGGGTGCACAAATTATCCATTTATAACATGTATAATTTTATATTTCTTTTTATAAAAGTGGCTATTCAAATCTTAATTATTCATGAAAATTGGATTCCTTGAAAAATTCTAATAGTTTTCAGAGACAAATTGCAAAATTTTGTTAATTTAGGAGAAATTTGTGGTCCATTAAAATTTAATGTAAATGTAAACTTTAAAGGCCAAAAAAATAGTTTAAAATGATGTAATTTTGAAAAACTGATTGTACCCTTATGTTTTTTATGAAAATAATTTTTTGTTCACTATAAATTTGTAAAAAAATGATATGTTAACAATTTATAGAAAAAAGAAGCTCCTTTTCAAACTTTGAGAAGACTAGTGATTAACCAATCATGACCTAGTGGTTAGGTAATCATGATTAGGAAATTAAGAAACTATAGCTTGACAGTGCACTGAGGGTGACCAAGTGGTTAAGGAACGATGACTTGATTGTTAGGAGCTTCATTTGAGTGATTACTTGGTGGTTAGTAAATTAAATAGCTATTTTGATTGCTTCTTGGTGTTGGAGTAATTAGGTAATCACATTTGTAATTATTTAATCATTCATTAATTACTTAGGCCCCCTATTGCTTTATTACACTTAAGCTAAACATAAGAGTGCTTTTCTATAGTTAGATTAAGCTATATTTAGGTCATTTTGTCTTAATTCATTAGATGAGGACAATTGTCATTATCTAACTTAATCCTCATCTAGTTGAATTCAAATAATTATTCAATATAGGTTAATCTCATTATTAAATGCTTGTGTGGATCAACTCATCTTTCTCAAGGTTGCATAATACTCAATCATAGATTTTTTTAGATGTGGTAAGTGTGTAAGGTGAAAAATGATGATGACAAACTATTGCGAAACCACAAAAGATCCAACCACAACAAACCCTAGTTTTACAATAAAGCATTCACAATACACCAATGAAGAAACCTAAGAACATGCAAATCAACAAATTGAAACAATAACACCATTCACATGCCAAGTAGGGTTTGATCTCCATTGTCTCCTATCTCCATTGATCTTGTTTGATATATTGACTCTCAGATATTTGTATTGTGCACAAGAGCTCAACAAAGAACGAATTTTGGTTGTAAAGTTGCTTGATCGCAAGAAATCTTGATAAACACATTAGGATTAGAAGGATAAAATTATATAGAAGACACTTTAGAAAAAGGAGGGATAGGATTAAGAGGTGAAAGAAATAAATGGCCGGCTAGGATTAAAGGGTAGGTATAGAAAATGACAAAATAATAAGAGGGTAATTAGGAAAAATAATAAAATAATGAAGGGGTAGGTAGAGGAAAATTAAGAGATAAATGACATGTCTCATAGAATGAGGGTAAGTGCACAAAGTTGTGGTACCAAAAAGGTGCCACTTTTTACCTTTTCATAAAAAATGCATCATTGGCATGAAAAGGTCGTCCAAACCTTCGGGTTGGATGCCCAAGGAAAAACCAATCCAAAGGGTTAGTATTTTCCCATGCAAAACATTTGGCGAGCGCCATATTTTTGAATTTTCACATTTGGTGCTCCACAAATGTGAAAAGTCATTTTTTTCATTTGGTTGGCGCCAAATTTGGCATGCGCCAATGTGAAAAGTCATTTTTTACATTTGAAGGTTTTGTGAGTGTGCAGATTTCCCATTTTGGGCACAAGTTATACCCATCTCGGAAGGAGAATATATACATGAAATATAACATTTAAGTATAAGAATCTTATACTTTAAGTTATATTTCATGTATATATTGGCAGGATGTTTGAGAGTGGTTTCAACACTATAGGAGTTATAATGTAGATTCTAGTTTTTAGAGGATCATATAAAATTTCAGACAACCAAATTTTAGTAATCAGCATATCAAATTTTAGTAATCAACATGCTCCTATTAGCATTCTTTAGCTATGTAGATCTGACTCTCTTTATCTTCCCCAAACTCTAGACCTATCTCTATCCCTCTCTATCTCTCTCTAACTTCCCTCTCCCCTCTTTAGGTATATCCTACCCTCTCTATCTTTTGTTCCTTCCTTAACTCCATATGTATCCTTGACTCCCTCCCTCTCTCTTCTTCTTTCTCATTCTCTTATTATTTCTCTCCCCTCCCTCTCCATTCTCTTGGTCACTACCTATCCCTTCTATCCTCTCTCTCCCCATATATAGGGCTTTCTCTCCCTTCCTATTCACGTCATTACCTCTCCCTCCCTATATTATTATCAACCTCTCACCCACCCTCTAGGTTTCTAACATATCTAATTGTCCACCCTCTAGTTCTCTTCCTCCATCTCCATCTTTATCTCCCTCTCCCTTACTCCTATCCATTTATGAACTCTCTCCCTCTATTCTCTCTCTCTAAACCTGTCTACTTCATCATTCCTTAGGTATTTGAATTCCTCCATGTCTACCTCTCCATCTATCCCCTCTTAGTCATCTCTTTGCTCTTCTATCTATTCCCTCTCTCCATTGTCTAGGTCGTCACCTCTCAATCCTACCATCTCTCCCTCTCAAATTTATAGGTTTCTCCCTCATTACCTCTCCACATATCTACCTATCCATCAATATCTCATTAGGAACCCATCTCTATGACCCCCCCTCTCTCTCATCTAGGTATTTAACCTCTCTCTCACATTCTACATATCTCATCTCTCTATTTATCCCCTCTCTAGTTCTCTCCCCTCCTCTCCATCTATCACCCCTTACCCATCTCCCTTTATAAACTTTCTCCTTCGTTTATCTCTCCTATAACCTCTTTATCTTCCATAAACTCTAGACCTATTACTCTCCCTTTCTCTCTATTTCTTCTCTCTCTCTCTCCCCCTCTCTAGGTCTCTCTTATACTCTCTCCCTTTCTCTCTCTCTCACCTTACCTCCTTATCTCCATATCTATCCTTCCCTCCCTCCATATCTCTTCTCCTCCTATTGTTTCTCTCCACTCTCTCTTTGTTCTCTTGATCACTACCTATCCCTCCCAACCTCTATCTCCATACCTATTTTTATCTCTTATTTCCTTCTCTCTCTCTCACCTATCTACCCCATCCCTCTTTAGGTCTCTTAGTCACCCCCTACCCAACTTTCCATCTACTCTTATCTCTCTCTTTCTCTTTATTCTTCACACTCTCCTCTTCTCTCTCCCTCCCCTCTCCAGGTCATCACCTCTTCCTCCCCGATATAGTATTTAGATAATGGGTTGTAGGATATAAGATTAACGGTATAAGATACAAGATTGATGATACATAGTTTAGGGAACATAGGGTTGAGGGTAGTGGTCATAATTATTCCTCCCTCTATCTCTCCATCTTCCTCTCTCTCTTCTCTCTCACCTCTCTCTCCTCTCCCTAAGTATCTCCCTCCCTCTCTGTCTCCCCGTTCCTTACCCTCATATATATCTTCCTTACTCTCGTATATATCTTCCTTACTCTCGTATTCTCTCTCTCTCTCTCTCTCTCTCTCTCTCTCTCTCTCTCTCTCTCTCTCTCTCCTTAAGGGGTCATATGGTGTCCTATGACCCTTTAGGACACGATATGACCCCTTAGGACACCATATGGTGTCATTATGGGTTGTATGGTGTCCTAAGCGGTCATTAGGTGTCTTTTGACCCCTTAGGACACCATATGACCCCTTAGGTGTTGTTAGGGATCATATTGTGTCCTAAGGGGTCATATAGGGTCATATGGTGTCATATGACCCCTTAGGACACCATATGACCCCTTAGGTGTCATTAGGGGTCATATTGTGTCCTAAGGGGTCATATTGTGTCTTATGACCATTTAGGACACCATATGACCCCTGAGGACATCATATGGTGTCGTTATGGGTTGTATTGTGTCCTAAGGGGTCATATGGTGTGCCCTTAGGGCACAATATGACTCCTTAGGTGTCATCAGGGGTCATATTATGTCCTAAGGGGTCATATGGTGTCTTATGACCCCCTAGGACACCACTTGGTATCGTTATGGGTCATATGGTATCCTAAGAGGTTATATAGTGTCTTATGAACCCTTAGGACACCATATGGTGTCGTTATGGGTCGTATGGTGTGCTAAGGGGTCATATGGTGTTTTATGACCCCTTAGGACACCATATGGTGTCATTATAAGTTGTTTGGTGTGCTAAATGGTCATATGGTGTCCTATGACCCCGTAAGGGGTTGTTAAGGGTCATAGTGTCGTAAGGGGTCATATGGTGTCCTATGACCCCTTAGGACACCATATGACCCCTTAGGACACAATATGGTATCGTTATGGGTTGTATGGTGTCCTATGATCCCTTAGGACACCATATGACCCCTTAGGACACAATATGGTGTCGTTATGGGTCGTATGGTGTCCTATAACCCCTTAGGACACCATATGATCTCTTAGGTGTTATTAGGGATCATATTGTGTCCTAACGGGTCATTTGGTGTGTTATGACCCCTTAAGACATAATATGACCCCTTAGGACACCTTATGTTGTCATTATGGGTCGTATGGTATCTTAAGGGGTCATATGGTGTCCTAAGGGATCATAGGACATCATAGGACCATACTGACACCATATGGTGTACTAGGGGGTCATATGGTGTCCTAAGGGGTCATAAGACACCATACGAACCATACGCACACCATATGGTGTACTAAGGGATAATATGGTGTCCTAAGGGGTCATAGGACACCATATGACCCCTTAGGATACAATATGACCTCTAATGACACCTAAGGGGTCATATGGTGTTCGTATGGTGTCCTAAGGGGTCATATGGTGTCCTATGATCACTTAGGACACCATATGGTGTTGTTATGGGTCGTATGGTAACCTTAGAGGTCATATGGTGTCCTATGATCCCTTAGGACACCATATGACCCCTTCGGTGTTGTTAGGGGTCATATTGTGTCCTAAGGGGTCATATGGTGTCCTATGAGGACACCATATGGTGTCGTTATGGGTTGTATGGTGTCCTAAGGGGTCATATGGTGTCCTATGAGCCCTTAGGACACCATATGACCTATTACGTGTTGTTACGAGTCATAAGATATGGGGAAAGAGAGATGAGAGACCTCAATGACAAGAGAGAGGATTAAGACAGATAGAGGAGGCGAGAGAGAGGTGAGTAATGAGACTTGATGTAGAGGTAGATAGGTGGAGAAGAAGGAAGCGAGAAACCTAGAGAGGGGAGAGAGAAATTTGATGCCATAGAATGTAGAGAGAGGATACAAGAGGAATAGAGAATAAAAAAGTGGGGGAGTGAGATATATATGGGGGTATGTATGGATGGGGAGATAGAGAGGGAGAGGGGAAGAAAGGAAGAGAGATACGTAGAGAGGGGAGGGAGGGAGAAGATAAGAGATAGAAGAAAAAAGAGAGGAGTAAGAGGGGACAGATGGAGAGGTAGACATGAAGTGAGAGACCTATGGAAGAAGGAGATAAAGAGGTTAGGGGAGGAAGAGAAGAGGAGGGAGTTCATAAAGGGATAGGGTTAAGGAGGAGGGAGCGAGAGATAGAGAGGGAGAGAGAGAACTATAGAGGGGACATATAGATAGGTGAGAGACCTAGATTGCGAGAGAGGAGTGAGATAGATAGAGGGGGATAAAGAGAGGTGGGTATCAAGACCTATATGAAAAGGTAGATAGGTGGAGAGTAAGGGAGGGAGAAACCTAGAGAGGGGAGAGAGGGCGGGTTGGAGAGTTAATGAGCTAGACAATGAAGATAGAGAATAAGAGAGGAAAAGAGATAATGATAGAGTGGGGGAAGGAGATATAAATGGAGAGGGGAAGAAAGGAAGGGAGAGATCTAGAGAGGGAAGGGAGAGAGAAGATAAGAGATAGAAGAACAAAGAGATGAGTAAGAGGGGATGGATGGAGAGGTAGAAATGGAGGGAGCGAGAGACCTAGAGAATGAGGAGATGGATCTAGGTTTGGAGAGAGAGAAGAGAGGGAGAGTGTTCATAAATAGATAGGGGCAAGGGAAAGGGAGAGAAAGGTGGAGAGGGAGGGAGAGAACTAGAACGTGGACAATTAGATAAGTGAGAATCCTAGAGGAGGAGAGAGATGTGGGTAATAATATAGGGAGGGAGAGGTAGTGAGGTGAATAGGGAGGGAAGGAGAGCCCTAGATATGGGGAGAGAGAGGATACAAGGGTGTGAACAAGAGAAACAAGTGGGAGGGGAGAGAAATAATAAGAGAGTGAGAGAGAAGAGAGATGAAGGGAGTCAAGGATATAAATTAGGGTACAAGGAAATGATGAAAGGTAGAGAGGGTGGGATATACCTAGAGAGGGGAGAGAGAAGTGAGAGAGACAAGAGAGGGAGAGAGATAGGTGTAGAGTTTAGGGAAGATAAAGATAGTAAGATACAGATCTAAAGAATGCTAATAGGAGCATGTTGATTACTGAAATTTGACTAAGTATGAAAATCAATATGATCCTCTAAAAACTAGAATCTACATTATAACTCCTACAAAGTTGAAACCGTGCCCAAGTTGAAAAATTTGTATCACAAAATCTTCAAATTGGGCAATGCAGGACATTTGGCGCTCGCGAAATGGTCTGCATTGGAAACCACCAACCCTTTGGGTTGTACTGTACATGGGCATCCAACCCAAAGGGTTGGATGACCATTTCAGGCCTGAGACGTGTTTTTAACATAAGATTATAGAATTTCACATATTTTTGGCCGTGCTCTCCATCAGGTTTGCACGTGTTTCAATAAAACTAAAAAAAAACACCATAGAGACCTCAATCTCTCTCTTAGCTATCCAAGCATGTAATTCTTTTCACATTTTGATTTCGTTAAGGCTTTCATCTATAATTTCTTTTGTTAGTGTGTCCGTTTTTGGTCAAAAACCAACATGCACTATTATGCGTATAGTTTTTTATATGTTCATCGGATTTTGAAGAAACTTACATTTTTAGAAACTAGACTCCATTATACACAATTTAAAACAATTTTTTTTTTGATTTTCGACTAGTTTTCAATGATTTTAGGGGGGAGCATGCTCAAATTTCTATTTTTTCAGGATGTGTCCACTTCGAAAATTAGTAAAAAATCATATACTCATTAAAAAATTAGCCAAAAAATTTGGCATAAAATACAAGGTGTTAGCTAATTTCTCACCAAAGAGATTTTAAAAATTCAAAAAAAAAAAAGTTAATATTTCAAGGGGGGCACAACAGACGGTATGTTATGTTTTTTGCATAAAAACAGGACCACTTTTTGTGGCCCCCCTTTTTGAAGCCCTTAATCTCCACCATTTTCAAAAAAAATTAGTAGTTTAGAAAGTAGACTCGAAGCACTCTGACTCTTATTCTTATTGCATCTTCAAATTTGGAGTGTAACTATGTTCAATTTGTTGTTGACGTTCAGAGTTTGCTAATTTCAGAAAAAAGTGGCATCTTAAAACCCCCTTTTGGTACCACAACTTGGTGCACATACCCATGAAAAAGCTAATGAATTAATACAGGAATTGGGACCAATTAAATAAATAAAATATTTATTTAATTTAGGGAAAGATAATTTAGGTGTCTACATTTTGCCCCTCTTTGAGACAATGTAGCCCATTGTGTTGTTTCAAAGAAGATAAACTGATACAAAGTTGCCCCAAGAAGAGAATGATATGAGCCCTCGAGAGATTGGATGAATTTTTTTGAAAAAAATGCAAACAATCTCTAGATAAGAGAGAAAGGCTAGAAAAGTGAAGGATAAAAGGTGAAACTGTGTATATGCAATGATGGCTCGTATAGGCTTGGCCTTAGTACGTATGTGTTTAGGTAGGCTGAAATCAACAATTTTGTGATAGAAATACACTGTCAATTGGATAAACTGTTGAGATGACTCACTCAAATAGGTGCCCAAGGGAAGACAAATTGAAAACAAGGCTAAAATTGGAAACCATGTGATAGACATGCATCACCAATTAGATAAGAGACATAGATGATTCACTCAATAGGTGCCCTAGCGAGGATAGGATAAAATTGCTAAGAAGGTCTAGGATAAGCCATCCCCACCCCCCCCCCCCGCCCCCCCCCCCAAAAAAAAAAGGGAAAGGAAATTTATACATACCTTGAATTTGGGAGACTTGGTCTTCTCAGAGTTTCGACTGAACCACTTAAGCACCCAACTGGTAAATGGTGGGGGCTGAGAAATTGAGAAATCTTATAATAAACATTTTGGCTGAAACATATGTGCCATTAGGCGCCACGCGGATGCCAAATAGTTTCGATCGAATCCGTTTCTTTAGAAACTATTTGGCTGGCCTCAAGTGCTTTCTCCCCTTAATATTGCATGCTTTCTTTAGCGATTGGTTTAGTAAACACTACCCCTAGGTGAAAGACTCCTCCATATTGGGATTCCTTGCTCGAGCTTTCCCTCCTATTACAATCTCGAGTTATTCACACACTTATTTTGGACTTTCCTAGTGGCCTAAAGCACACTTGGACTTGGATTCTCTACATTTTCTTGCCCTTTCATCTCAGTGGATCTATTACTTAAAGACTTTCCATGCTTGGGATGTCATTCAAAGACTAACTTACATTACTAATTACAAAATTTAGAATTTCTTCAAAACCATTATTCTTTTTCAATTCTAAAGACTAAAATCAATATCTTTAATGATAAGAGTATCTCTTAACAATTCTCTATTGATGATTTTTTTTTTTTTTTCAAATCTAAACAAATAGAACTTACTCGATCACTAGAGGAATACTCCTCACACCATGAGTAGAATTTTGCCCAAAAGCACACCTTAAAGATAACCAAGTAATAGTAGAACAATTATTTTTCCTCTCATCATTAATAAAGGATTTGGAGCTTACTTTCAATTGAAAAGTTCGGTGGTTGTCTCTAAACTAAAAAGGATATAAACACAAAAGTGATTATTCCTACTTTCTCAAACGTGTCGAAATCTTACAGCAAAAAATTGTTTGCTCTCGGTGTGGGAATTCAGAGAAGCGAAGTTTCTTTTTTGACTTGACCGTGAATGGTCGTTGTGGGGTATGGATTCTGATGCTTGCGTGAGAGGACGAGTTATTCTATGTACACGAGTTATTCCACCCGCATTAAGCAATTCTACACAAAACTGGCCAAACTTTTCATTGAGAATGAGGTTTGTGAAGTGAGGTATGAAATGAGGAGTCAACGTCTAAATTAAAAGATTCAAAGTTTATAGATTAGTTTAAAGTTTATGAATATGTAGTTTCTTTTTTCATAAGTAGAAGAATAGATGATCCTTTCCACACGATTCATTTATTAATTTCCAACTCTTCACATAACAGATTATCATTATAAATTATATAAATGTGTGCAGTCAGACTAATATACATTATAACAAATTGAACACTCCCTATCCCACCATTGCAACACTACTTTACTTGCTGTGTTAATATCTCAGAATCGATTAGAATACTGTGCTGTCATTGCTGGTCTAACATGCCAATTCACAAGTTTACTTTCTATAAAAAATTCACTCGCTGTTTGCTGTTGACGAATGCAAAACAGTTAGATGAAATAATTCCAACCGCATCAAACTGCAATTTCAATGTAAGAATGGTTAAAAAGCTGAGGGCACATGAAGATCCACAGGCAAAGCAGCCTCTTCTGTGGATCAGGGTTTGAACACATGAGCCCTCGCCCTTATCATAATCCCCCTCAAGCTACTAATCAACAGCATCCGGTAACCTTTGAAAACACTTTTATAATACTATATTAATTTGTAAAACTTTAAGATCATAATAACACGAAACCCCCTTTTTCAAATCTTTGTATAGATACTTTATTCAGAACTTTCATATATATTCTTAACATATTTTTATTGATGTGACATTATAAATAGTTCCAAATTTAATTCCAACAAAAAAAAGACAGGAAAGAGGAGTCCTCCTTTGTGCTGGTTTAGGTTTGGTATTGTAGCGTGGATGTAATTCCAAGAAAAAGTAATTGGGAGATTAGACTTTGAACTTTTAATGAGAAAATTTGACGTGTAACTACAATCTTTCCAAAAACAAAGTTGAAAAATTCAAATCCAAATCTTTCTTCGACACCAGAGCATTGAACTCATTTTTCTAAGCAACGTCTCTTGGGAGTTTTTTAATTCTTAGGGTGAGAGAATTCAGGAAAAAGTAAACTCTCATTTTTGACTGGACTGTGAATAGTGGTTGTGCGGTATGGGCTAAACTGACCATTTCAATCTATGCTGCTAAAATTGTTGTACAAAACTTAGACAATTTTTTGATGTATTCATAAAAACATATCCAAACTGTTAAGTTTTTTGTAGTTCGGAAGGTGTGATTGTGGAAGTTGCTTAAGTGCAGCTTGTTTTGGACATGTTCAGCAAGAGGATATTTTCTATTCTGTATTTAGAATTTTTCTTAGAGTTGTGAGGTTATTTCCAAGAATGGTTTTATGTATAGATGGTCTTAGTTGTTTAAGATGAGTTTCCTTTCTCATGTGTCATGTAAGGAAACTTCTAGTTTGCATTTCATGTAAGGAAAGTTCCTTTCCCGAGTCATGTAAGGAATGTTTCTCTTAGGGTGTGTTGTGTGAGGAAAGTTTCACTTATCTTGCATAGTTGATGTTTTCATCAAGAAGGCTATATATGCAAGATCGTTGTAGCAACTAGTAGGAGATTCTTTTGAGATTGGAAGATTCGTGAAGTGATTTCTCAAAGGAAAGTTTTTTCTTGAAGCTGAATAGAAGATTCAACATTTGCAGGTTTTTCCCTGCATTGGGGTTTCCTAGGTATATCAGTGTTATCTATGTTTATACATGTCCGGTTTCTTTTGAATTTGCTTCCATTGTTCATTTAGTTAACTAATCCAGAGTATTAATTGTTACAAATCAGATAGTTTATTTTCTGTGATATTTGTTGAGCAATTAACCGGTTGCTGGGTTATAGAAATTAACATGGTATTAGAGCTCTAAAGTCTGAATACAAAGCCAAGTTTTGTTTCACAGATTTCATCCTATTTCAGTTTTCAACTTCTTCGAGGGTCTTAGTTTGCAATGGCAACTAGTGTTCGGTATGAGGATAGGCTCGAGGGTGCATCTAACTTTTTACAGTGGAAGGTTTGGATTGCATATGTTCTCAAGGAGAATAGGTTGTGGATCTATGCTAGTACAGAAGTGACTCCTCCAGTAAATGATCCTATTGCCCTATATTTGCATGAAATCAAGGAGGCCAAAGCTCAGAGGATTATCCTTGATGGCGTAAAAGATCATTTGATTCCTCATCTATTTGGGAAAGACAGTGCCAAAGAAATGTGGGATATGCTCACAAAACTCTATCAGAGCGACTATCAGAGTCGTAAGATGATGCTCAAGGACAAGTTGCATAACACAAAGATGTCCAAAGTTGAGAGCGTGACCTCTTACTTGTCTAGATTGACACAGGTTAGGGATGAGTTGGCTGATGTTGGAGAGATGATTGCTAAAGATGAGTTGGTGCGGATAGCCCTGAATGGATTTTCGAAGCACTAGGAAGTGTTTGTCAAATGCATTATTGGCCATGATCGCCTACCTGACTAGGCAAGGCTTTGGGATGATCTCGACCAGGAGGAGATTCATGAAAGCATAAATTTAGTAAAGGGAAAACTGAAGGGTCATCTTCCAAGGATGGGAAGAAGAAAGACCTAAGTAAGATAAAGTATTTTTGCTGCCATCAAATGGGTCACTATGCTAGTCAATGCTCGAATAAGAAAAACAAGGGTAAGCCGAAGAAGCAAGTTGCAACTACTGAAGAGGTGGAAGCGTTTTCAACACGGTTTGAGAATGAGTTTTCGCTCATTGCTTGTCTCTCAAGTTCAATTGCCAAAAGTGTTTGGTATATTGATAGTGGGGCTTCTTGGCACATGACGGGAGTCTAAGAATATTTCACAAAGTTGGAGGAGAAGAAGTTGGGTTTCTTCATTGATCTCGAGGACAATGCCAAGTACCATGTGTGAGATTTTGCCAAGATCAAGAGCTCAATGAAATGTACAAAATAGAGACATAATATGGGACAAGAATAAACTGTATTCTCATCAATAGAAAATGATCAATAATCAAATTACATACAATGTAGATGAGCCTGCTTATATAGGCAAGGCTAGGGATATGTGAGCACACAAACATGACATGTGGCTCAATAAGAAACAAGGGTAGGTAGGAAATAGGTGTGGGTAGGTAGGAGAAATAATATAATAGTCCACATGAGGTGGATCACCCACTGAATGTGGAGTGTAACAACAAGAGTGGAGTGTAACAACAAGATCAACACCATAAAAGGTGGAATTTCTCCTACACACACTATCCCAATGTGGCACAAACACCCAAGTGTCTCATACCCAAACTACTATGAAATGCATTGTCCTAAGTAAACTTAAGTAAGTGTAATAATATCCATGATGAATGATTATTTACACCAACACCATGGAATTGGTGTTGGCATGATCAAGTTTCAGAGGGAGTACAGAAAACCTCTATTGGTGGAGGATGTTTTGTATGTTCCTAGAATGACAAAGAATTTAATCTCTGTTTCTACTTTGGAGGACAAGGGTTACATTGCGACCTTTGAAGAAGACAAAGTTTATATCTGTCCTAAGAGCTCCAAGGTAGTAAAAATGATTGGAGTTAGGCATGGTAGTTTGTTTCGGTTACATTATGAACCAATACATGCGTTGGTGAGTAACAATAAAGGGCTTGGAGAGCTATAGCATAGGAGGATGGCTCATCTTCACCATGGAGCACTTAATGTGCTCAAAGAAATAGTAATAGGGATGCTTGAAATGAAGGTTGATAAGCATGAAGTGTGCAAAGGTTGTGCTCCTGGGAAATATGCCAAGACCAATTTTCCTAGTAGCGATTCTAGATCTAAATGAATTTTGGATTTCATACACTCAGATGTATGTGGGCCCATGTCAACATGATCCTTGAGTGGATATGAATATTATGTTACCTTTATTGATGATTTCTCCAGGAAGACGTGGATATATTTTATGACGAATAAAGATGAAGTCTTCAGTAGTTTCAAAGAGTTAAAGGCTCTCATGGAGAACCAAATAGGGAGGACAATCAAGATACTAGGGTCTAATAAAGGAGGCGAGTATACCTCGAATGCCTTCAAAGATTTTTGTGCTCGAGAAGGTATCAAGAAAGAGTTGACAGTTCTGTACAACCCTCAATAGAATGGGGTTGATGAATGAAAAAACATGGCTATAATTGGAGCAGCCAAGGCCATGCTTCATGATTAGGATCTGCCTTGGTTTTTATGGGCATAAACTTGCAATACTGCTATGTATTTGCAGAATAGGAGCCCGCACAAAGTGTTGGGCAAATTGACCCCAGAAGAGGCATTCACCGGGAAGAAACCAGATTTGGGGTACATTCACATCTTTGGATGCCTTGTGTATTCTCATATTCCCATGGAGAAGAGAACCAAGTTGGAACCAAGTGCAGAGAAGGGTATCCTTGTGGGATATAGTGAAACTTCTAAGGCCTATCGGGTTTACATTCTTTCCCTCAAGAAAACAATTGTTCGCAGAGATGTGAAGTTCGAGGAGGGAAGGGCTCTTCAGAAGTTTGTTAGTTAGATAGAGGTTCAGGAAGAGGAGCAGGCACCCAAGGTTGAGGTTGCACAAATTCCTCAGACTTCAGTCACGCAAGATGGAGAGCAGAGCACACAAGTCGAGCAAGTTGATCAACAGGAGGAACAGAGTATACCTCAGCCTCAAACTCCTATCACAGGGAGAAGGAGAGTCAGGGCAGTTGAGCAAACAATGAGAGAAGCCCAAGAGTGTGTTGGTAATCTTAAAGATCCATTCAGACATAGAAAGGCTCCCAAACATTTTTCTGATTATATGACACTCATGAGTGAACTGATTAAGGTGGACCCTTCCAGCTTTCAGGAGGCATCCAAGAATCAGGTTGGGAGGGATGCCATGGTGGAAGAGTAGTCTTCCATTATGAAGAATAGTGTGTGGGAGGTAGTGCCACAACCCAAAAACAAGTCTGTGGTAGGGTCGAGATGGTTGTATAAGATCAAGCATGTTGCAGATGGTAGTGTGGAAAAGTTCAAACCAAGATTTGTGGCTAAGGGGTTTTCTCAAAAGGAAGGGATTGACTGTGACGAGACCTTTTCTCCAGTAGCCAGGTACTCATCAATAAGGGCTATCATTTTTGTAGCAGTGCAGATGGGTTGGAGGATACACCAGATGGATGTGAAGACAACTTTCCTCAATTGAGTGATTGAGGAAGATATTTACATAGAACAACCATAGGGTTTTGAAGTGCATGGGAGGGATTCTAATTTATGCAGGTTGAAGAGAGCATTGTATGGCCTCAAGCAGGATCCTAGAGCGTGGTATGCGTGTATTGATGGTTATTTGCAGAGTGTGGGCTTCACCAAGAGTGAGGCTGATCCAAACCTATACTATGTTTAGGTGAAAGGTGAGATTCTTATATTGGTGTTATATGTAGATGACTTGTTTCTTATAGGGCCAGAAGAGCTCATAGCATATTGCAAGTGGGATCTTGCAAGAGAGTTCGAGATGAAGGATATGGGTTTGATGCACTACTTTTTGGGTTTGGAGTTGTGGTAGAAAGAGGGATAGATCTTCCTTGGATAGGGGAAGTATACAATTGATATCCTGAAGCGATTTAGGATGGAGGACTGTAAGCCAATGTCCACGCCACTTGTGACCAACTGGAAGAAGGTTGATGCTTCTAGATCAAAGGCAGCGGACCCAACTTTGTACAAATAGTTGATAGGCTCTCTTATGTATCTGGTCAACACTAGGCTAGACATTTGTTTTGCAGTGAATTCACGTAGTCAGTTTATGGTGGAACCTAAACGTGTGCACTGGATAGCTACGAAGCAAGTTTTGAGGTATCTCCAAGGCACAGTTGATTATGGATTGAGGTATATTCAACATGATGGAGTGAAGCTCGAGGGGTTTATCGATGCAGATTGGGCAGGCAATACCGTTGACAGAAAGAGCATTTCAGGGTGTTGTTTCAGCTTGGGATTGGGAGTAGTGTCCTGGTACAATAGGAAACAAAAGTCAGTTGCATTGAGTTTTGCAGAGGCCGAGTATATGGCAGCCAGTATGGCTACATGTGAGGCTATCTGGCTTCAAAAACTTCTATCTGGACTTTTTGATCAGAAGCTTCTATCCTATGGTCATTTACTGTGACAATCAGAGTTGTATCAAACTCTCTGAGAATCTGGTGTTTCATGACAAGTCAAAGAACATTGAGATCAAGTACCACTTCATCAGGGATTGTATGGAGAAGGGGACAGTGAAGTTGCAATACATACCTACGAACAAACATGTAGTGAACATTCTAACTAAAGCTTTGGTGAAGAGTAAGTTTCTATTCTTCAAGGATAAGCTGGGTGTTGTGCATAACACCTTTCTCACTAAGAGGGAGTGTTAAGTTTTCTGTAGTTCAGAAGGTGTGATTGTGGAAGTTGCTTAAGTGCAACTCGTGTTGGATGTTCAACAAGAAGATATTTTCTTTTCTGTATTTAGAATGTTTCTTAGAGTTGTGAGGTTATTTCCAAGAACGGTTTTATGTGTGGATAGTCTTAGTTGTGTAAGACAAGTTTCCTTTCTCATGTGTCATGTAAGGAAAATTCCAGTTTGCATGTCATGTAAGGAAAGTTTCTTTCCCGAGTCATGTAAGGAATGTTTCTCTTAGGATGTGTTGTGTGAGGAAAGTTTCACTTATCTTGCATAGTTGATGTTTTCATCAAGAAGGCTATGTATGTAAGATCATTGTAGCAACTAGTATGAGATTCTTTTGAGATTTGAAGTTTCGTGAAGTGATTTCTCGAAGGAAAGTTTGCTCTTGAAGCTAAATAGAAGATTCAACATTTGCA
This sequence comes from Cryptomeria japonica, assembly GCF_030272615.1. Taxonomy (NCBI): domain Eukaryota; kingdom Viridiplantae; phylum Streptophyta; class Pinopsida; order Cupressales; family Cupressaceae; genus Cryptomeria; species Cryptomeria japonica. The sequence goes on from NC_081413.1 coordinate 189,380,033, forward strand.
AGTTTTTCCCTGCATTGGGGTTTCCTGGGTATATCAGTGTTATATATGTTTATGTGTTTGGATTCTTTTGAATTTGCTTTCATTGTTCATTTAGTTAAATAATCCAAAGTATTAATTGTTACAAATCAGATAGTTTATTTTTTGTGATATTTGTTGAGCCATTAACCAGTTGCTGGGTTATAGAAATTAACAAAACATGTAAGAACATTTCATTAACATCTCAGATCTTTAAAACATACGAGACCAAAGATTGCATTAAGATCATTAAAACCTGGAAGGCTTTTCAACTTTTTAAAACAAACAGGACAGATTTTTATATATTCGATCTATGCCAAGATTTTTTTTCAACTTTTAAAAACCCAACATACATGTAGTCTTGTTACGCCGAAGGCATCTCTTATATGAGATGCACCGAATGAATTTACAAATCAACGGTTGATAACAATGTAAGAGGTATGGAAGACAATTAGAAGGTTATTAACTGTCAGATTGTCCCATTCATGCATTTTTGCCTTATTTTAATTCACGCATTTTTGTTCACACACTATGTGGCCCTGCCATGATTTCATTGAACCATTGGTAGAAAGAATGGTTGCATGTGGGAAGATTACCAAGCCATGATCCCGATTACTATCAAACGACGGTAAGAATGCCAAACCATGACAAGAATTTTTTCATTGGCTTTTCTCCGAGCAATTGTCGTGATATTTACTATCTAGCAACGACCTTCAGCCAGGTCTTCATCACATTCATGTGATATATACATTTTGCAAATTTTTAGACAAGCTCAGATTTAACTAGTCAATAGTTAGCTGATATGGTGGAAATACCCACTGGATTAGTCATGTCTCACACCGAAAACACAAATCTCACCCTGAACTTTTAATTCGCGTCGTTTAATTTAAAAGCCTGAATAGGACAAGCGATGTGTTCGAACAAATTGTAATCTTTACAATACATGCTAATAAAGCTGGTTATCCTTGCCATTTCCTTAACTCTTGTCGATTCTAAGACCACCGAAAATTGTTATTAAATATATTTTAAATCAATTTCTTATACAATAGTTGATCTACGGTGCATTGAAAATAATTTGATTTGAGCTTCTTCAGAGGAAAGAAGTCATGCCAACCTGTTCAATATATGAAGAATGTAAGGACGAAGACTGTGAGAAATGAATTCGATGCTTCCGACAATGATTTTGACATGACTATGACAAATACCAAACATTTGATGCCTAAGAATCAAAAGCTATTTTCTTGTGATTCACTCTCCTGACATTCACAATTAAGAAGTATGGCGTTCATGTTGCTACATTTTTGGGAATGCTGAAATGGACTTTGTTTGGACAATTAAAAACCATGTTCTTTGACTGGTTATTTTTTGCTTGCCCAACCCATCAATTATTAATTTTAAAGAGAACCAAAATCATGATAACTAAAAGCTCATTAATAAATTTCACTTGTACTAATAGCCGCCCACTTATACCTTGAGTAGTAAAAATTTATAGACTTCAAATAGAGAAATTGTGCAACTTTATTGGTATCCACAACGCACGATAGTGGGGCATTTGTATATAAGTATTGGCAATTTTCATACCCACAACACACAATAGTGGGGCATTTGTACATAAGTATTGGCATTTGTAGTGCATGATTATCAAGGCATGTTTAAGTAAGTATTTAGCAACAATTTGAAATGACCATTTTTTGACCCTTATGTGCATAACCAATCCCACAATGTTCATCTTCACTACAATAAAAAAAATGTCAACATTCGATGTACCATTTAGGATATGTGGGTATGCAAAGTTAGTTATAATGGCTATTGGTGCTCTTCCCCTATGCAAGAGAAGGTTTTACCACCTTTCTCACAATTTTTAGAAGTGTTAGTGGTTGCTTATAGTATTTTAATTCATGATTTGGTGGTTGTAAGAACTTTGTTGATTCATAATTCCACCAACTTCTATTTAGAATGGAGTTAGTATTCGTAAGATTTAAATTTGGGTTAGAGATGGTGTTAGGGTTCAACTAATTTTTAGGGTTAGGGTTAGAATTATGGTTAGATTTATTATGTTTTATATTAGGGTTAGTATGTAATTAAGGTTTTGGTTATATCTGCAATCATAACAATGACCAATGATCATTATCCTGACCTTAACCCTATCCCCAACCCTCAAATCTAATTCTAATCCTAAACCTAATGCTAATCTTGATTCAATTTCTAACCATAACCTTAAACTTCATCCTAACCAAACCCTAACTCTAACCCTAATTTTAACAATAACGTTGAACCTAATCCTGACCCTAACCTTAACATTAATCCTAACCCTGAATCTATATTTAGCCAGAACCTTAAACCTAACAGAGATGACATATCAATGGTCAAAGATGAAATCTATTCATTGTAATCTATTTCATTAGTTAATATATAGTTAGTAACATATGACATTATATAATTGTATATATTCGACTACATATTTATTTTATAAATTAATTTTTTTAATAATTATCTTTATTATTTTTCTATTTTACATAATATAATTTTTTAAAAATAAACATATTTTAATATATATATATATATATATATATATATATATATATATATATATATATATATATATATATATATATATATATATATATATATATATATATATATATATATATATATATATATATATATATATATATATATATATATATATATATACTAACACGCGATTTCTATTGTTCATCTTCTTAATCTGCTTTTTCAATGCTATTTACAACAAAAAAAAATCACTAAAAAAATTATATTATGCAATTTTTTTTTTTTGATCAAGTGTTGTTTTGTATGGAGAATAGCCATTGCTATTATCTTACTTCCTACTACCACGTGGGCTCCATTTTATTTTATTTAATATTGTATCTCTACCACTATCTCTACATATTTCTTGATCCATCTCCCCCTTTATCTCTGTTTTGTTATCTCTTCATCTCTCTACCCTATATCGAGCTCCCTCTCTACCTCTTTATATATCACTTCCTATCTATGTCTTTATTTGTCTACCTTCCACTCTTTCTATACCTCTATACTTATCTCCATTTTTTTTGGTCCCATCTCCCCCTTTATATATATTTTGTTATCCCTTCATCTCTCTACCTATATCAAGCTCCCTCTCAAACCTCTTTGTATATCACTTGCTATCTATGTCTTTATTTGTCTATCTTGCAAACATAACATGAGAATGCCAATAACAACCCTAACTATCTTCTTGATTAAGAGATTTTGTTTCAATAGTGTTTTGATCCCTGTTGATTTGAAGCTATCACTTCTCTATTGACATCTTTGTTGAAAAAATCATTCAAAAAATAGCCAACCCATTGACCTCATGTACTACACAAATAAATGCAAAAAATAGACCAAAATTTTCTTTGATTTAGCTTCCACACATATTTGACATACCCATTGCACACAAAAGTGCAATTGCTAGTATAATATCATCCAAATCCAAATCTTTAATGAAAAGCAGAGCTTTCTGTGGCCTCGCCTCTCCAATTTCTGCACTACTTATCTCCAGCTGTTTATATGGCGATCTTTTCATGTAGGGAGGACTAAAAATAATCTAAGATTTAATAATAAGATAAGAAGTCAAGGAAGAATTCTTGGAGCAAGTTCCAACTATAGTGATGCCGCAAGATCGTAAGCCCATGTCATCGGATATGATGTAATTTGGTTTTTTACAAGTGGAACACAACTCTCGCAAAAATAACATGCAACGAAAAAACTAATGGAATTATTATGGACGTTGCGGGGACACTAGTGCAAGGTAATATTTTTAAATAAATGTAAAATTAATTTTTGAAATATTACATAAGAATTAGTGTAGAGTTTTATGTATGAGTTGCACACATTATCATCATCATTTGTTTATATAAAAAATATTCTAGTAGGAATCAAATTTGGATAATATTACTTAGAAATGTATTCCTTCTATTATAGAGGACAAGAGATTAGTAAGATTCACGATATCAAACAAGTTTGAAAATATATAAAGGTTTTTAAATTTGTTTTTATTTAAGCATCTTTATCTTCTTGATGAAGTTTGGTAGATCTTTGAAAAGATATTGATTGTTTTATGTGGGGAATCATTGTTCATGTAAGTAATGTGTTGGTTGAGCACACACAAAGCATACACAAAAAACAAGAGCATACTCGGATTACTAGAATCCTGAAATCCTAACTAGGAGCCATATTCACAAGCACACAAGGTATGACATCTCGAACTAGCAAGATCCTCAAATCCTTCCTAGGAACCATATCCACAACAATGTCCTTAAGTCATGGGCTAGCAAAATATTTTTGTTTGATAGGGGGCTCATAGACAAATGAAGACTTCATAAGGGATAGCAAGTTATACTATGCTAGGTGAGATCCACAAGTGGCAAATGAAAACAACACAAACTAGTAAAATCCTATGTTTAGTAAGTGAGTTTCATGCCAACAATATTAGAAATTACAAGCCAAATAGGACACAATGTTTAAGTTCAGCAACTCCAATAAAGTGATACAAAAGGTTTGTAAGAGAACAACTAGCTTTTCGGTGTGTGCATAAAGTGAAACACATATTGAATGCATGCCCCCAATTTAAAGTAATTGCTAATGCCAATTGGGAGCAATTTCCTTTAAGGTAGAAAGAAGGACACATGTAAATACAAGCACGTCACTACATTGCGTTGCTCCCAACATAGGTAAATCGAGGCAATGCCATATACAATCAACAAGATCATACAAGCACATATGGGATCCAAAGATCTACAATAATATGAATGTGTGCTAAATGATGTATATCAATATGATTATTTTGAATTGACCTCATCCTCCAATTGTAATGGAATTAGTGTTATGCCTAGCATATCTATTTCCTCGTTAGTCTCCTTGAGTTGAAATTTGGGTCCCCTTTGTTTTATCTTTTGCTTTCCGTTTGGTTTTTGACCTCGGAACTCCGGAATCCTGGAGTCCTGAGGTCCCTTTTGGTTTTGACCTTGGAACTCCGGAGTCCTGAGGTCCCTTTTGGTTTTGACCTCGGAACTCCGGAGTCCTGAGGTCCCTTTTGGTTTTGACCTCGGAACTCCGGAATCTCGGAGTCTCGAGGTCCCTTTTGGTTTTTGACCTCGGAACTCAGGAGTCCCGGAGTCCCGAGGTCCCTTTTGGTTTTGACCTCAGAACTCCAGAGTCCCGAGGTCCCTTTTGGTTTTGACCTCAGAACTCCAGAGTCCCGAAGTCCTGAGGTCCCTTTTCTTTTGACCTCGGGACTCCGGAGTTCCGGAGTCCCGAGGTAGGGGCCTTCTTTTTTTTCTTTCTTCGGAACCACGGACTCCCGGAGTTCCGGGGTAGGGTCTTCCTTTTGGTCGAGCTTGGAACCTCGGGACCCCGGAGTCCCGAGGTCGCGTTTAACGCCTTCATACGGACGAACTTGGGGGGAGCTATAAATAGAGATGATGGACCTTTTAAATTTCATTTGTGCATCCACAACTTCTCCTCCCTAGCTCCAAGTCATGGACCTCCAGACCTCCGAATTTTCCTTGGTGTTTTCAGGCATCTTGTTTCACTAGGCTAGTGGATTTTCTTGCCCTTGTTGTTGGTTTTTAGTTTAGTTTTTCTCCTTGTCTTGTTGTTGGTTTTTACTTGTTTTTCTTTACGCTTCGTTTGTTTTCGCGTGCCCTAGTTTTTCCTACCTGGAACCCCAGAGTTTCGGGTGGCTGCTTGACCTAACCTCGGATTTTCGGGTGGCTGCTTGACCTAACCCTAAAACCTTGGACCCCCGGAGTTCCAGGTAACTCTTAACCCCGAACCCTCGGAGTTCCGGGTAACTCTCAACCTGGAACCTCGGAGTCTCGAAATCCTGAAGTTTTGGGCCTTCTTCCCATATGCCTATCCCAAATCCCCTATCTGGAGACCTCGGGACCTCGAAGTCCCAAGGTAAATCAGCTTTTATGCTTGTTATAAAAAACTGAGGATTTGCATCCTGCTTGCAGGTTTGAGTGGTTAGATGGACTCATCCTCCAACAAAAGAGGCAAAGAAATTGATAGATTCCCAACCACCATGAAATACCATTACTAAGGACAGGTCTATGTTTGAAAGCTAGAGGATCAAATCAGATGGGTCACAGATACTGAAATTGGCCATATAGAAGTTGAAGATATCAAGACTCAATCGGAAAAACCCAGTCTAGAGGCCCTCCATCGGAGAATCAAGAGGTTTGGCCTAGTTGAAGCTATTGTCTTCCCGCAGTCACTACATGCACCAGAATTCATAATGACCATTGCCCCATTCTATAACCCAGAAACTAGAAAGTGCATAGATGCACAAGGAAAGACAGTCATAGACTTGTCTCTAGATATGCTTGGGTTCGTCTTTGGAATCCCAACCAGGGAGGAAGTATTTTTGTTGACCGAAAAAGAGGCCTTGAAGGCATGGAATGACAAGACATTAGCTAGTAAGAGGCACATGAATACAAATTGGCTAGAAGAAGAAAGAAAGACATGACTCAAGGCAACGGAGATCCTAAGGGTGGACTTCAAAGAGCCTCAAAGAGACTTAATCGTCATGCTTAGCAGGGCCTTTGGCAAGCTGGATTGCAAGCATTTTCATCCCTAGATGTTCCAATTCATGAGCACTATTTTAATAGGAAAACAATATTTTGATTGGCCGTAGATCCTCTCTGACAATATCTCCAAGCAGATGAAAGAAGTTCAACATACTCAAAAGTCCTTTTTCACGTCATATGTCATCTGGATAGCTACTAGAGCTGGAAAGTTTCCAAGACTACAGGCATAAGGTTAATTGGGAGAGGAGGAAGGACAAAAGAAGATATGGGAGTATTATTCCCAACTCACTCTAGCCAATGCAAAGTCACATTTCGAGAGAGTTAATGATGCCTTTGTTTTCCCAATAATAATTAAGTTAACAAGGGATGTAGGATATCGGATTAGCCCGGAGGCTATGGCTATCATCCAAGAGTGGGCACGTTGGCTCATCCAAAACCCACGTTCCACTTACATCAGGGTTAGTGGATTCACAAGGAACCCAATGTTGCTGCCTCAATATTGTAATGATAGGATAATTTTGCTGGAATATGCAAGGCAGCTTGTAGGCCTCCAGTCACTTCTATCATCAAAGCATAAAATAGGTATTGATTTCTTAGTATCTATTGGGTACTTTTCCTGTTCTAAGATACAAGTAGCAAAGTTGGCAGAACAAGAGCTTCAAGATTTAAACATGAAGGAATATGATCATGCTAGGGAATTTTATGATCCCTACAGGAAACTTAAGCAAGTTATGCCTAAGGCATATGAGGGGCACAGGCCCAGCTTGGAGGACTTTTGGGCCAACTTGCAAGACAGTTTTGAGGTTAGTGAGAAGAACTATAATAGGTTGTCTGTGCCACAGGTGAGAGATTTTGGAATTGAGACTAACCTCCCCAAAGACATTAGGGATGATGGCGACTTACTTGATCCAACTTATAGGGAATCAAGGATAGATAAAAGGTCCCTCTCCCCAATAAAATGGTTTGCAAGTGAAGACACAAATATGGAGAAGGTCTCCCAAGTGGTCATCAACAGGACCAAGCAATGGTTATGCCAGAGGGTAAGGCCCAGTGTCTCGAAGGTGAAACAGAAGGAATCCACTTCAGGGGTACCTCAGTCAAGGGGCCATAAGGAGTATGCTCAAAAGACAAGGTTAGCCTCAAGGAAAAACACGTCCATCGATCCAGGTGAAGAAGACAAACCTCAAGAAAGCACTGAGGACTTACTGAAGAAACTCCAAGAAAAGATGAATGAGTCTGAATTATTAAAGGAGGATGCGGACCTGGGAGTGACCAATGGATTGGGAGTGGTACTACTTGCCAAAGTTCTCCCACCAAGGATGGCTATTCGGAACACTGAAGGAGAGGATACCCAAGAACAAGAAGAAGATATAGAAGCTATAGAGGAGACACCCGCTTATCCACCTTCAACAGATGCCACAAATGCTCCAAGCACTGGAGTGCCCCTACACCACCACTAGTCAATATATTCGCAAGGCAGCCCGAAGTGCAAGGCTTCAGACCTACCACTGAAGGAATAAAAGTTAGAAACATCGAGTCTGATTTGGATCAGGAGGAAGAGGATCTTGAGCAACAATGGTCGCAAGAAGGCAAACAAGAAGGGGATGAGGCAGAAAACATATTGAATGAAAGACGGATTCTAACCCCTCAAGATCAAGAGGACCTTCTTAAGGATATAGCAGCCAAGCAAGAGGAAACAGAGGCAGGTGATGAGGAAATGACATTTAATGAGGAGGTCAGTGGCAAACTAAGAGAGTTACACAAGCAACAAGCTCTCCAAACCAATTTAGCTTGTCAAGTTATACCACCTCAAGACCCCAGGCAAACGGAAGCAGAGGAGTAGGCAAAGGTTCATGTTATAACTGTGGATATAGTGTCACATCAAGGTGACAAGGATGAAGATATACCGCAATGACTGGAATTTACCTTTGGGAAGAAAAAGAGAAAAGCAGAGCTCCCTAAGGTCACTCTACAACAGGTAATCATCGAGGAACCACCAAAGGCTAAGAAGTTGAAAACTGTTCATCACCTATCAAAAACTAGTTCTGGTGAAGTGATTGCAGATGTGGCATTTCCATCTCAGGCTGAGAGACAAGATTCTCCCAAATACCAAATATCATAGATAAATTTGGGCAAACAAACCAAGTGGGGGGAGTTAGATACTTTGGAGTTAGCCACGAGCATCGTTAAAGGACGTGTAGAGAAGGAGCATACTTCGAACGTGGAACTCAAAGCACAACTAGGACAATATAAGCAGCTGCTAATTGAAATGAGAAAACCTCTGGACTCATGCAAAATTGATGACTTGCCTTCTACCTCATCACTGCTAGAAGAAGAAGTAAAAGCGTTAGTGGAGGTGAGGCGGGTGGCAGCTACAGCCAAGTCGTGGGCCCAAGTAAATACGGCCAAAATAAGATTATTTTTGCAAGATACTATGGGGATGTATAGTAAGGCGGTATAGGCAGGTGGAGCTCTGGCTTTTTGTTCCACACAATGGGAACGAAAGTCGAACATTTTCACCAAACAATTCCAAGTTTTGAAGAAGATATTGTGGCTAGGTGAAGAGACTGTGGTAAAGGAGGACGTCTTAGGGGGTGACAGCTATAAAAACTTGCAGTCTTATGTATACATCCTGGAGCTGAAGATTGAAATGTTTCAGCAATATATCAAGGATATGATCGAGATTCGGGACCCTCTCCTTAGGGAAATTTTGTCATACGAGAATTTTGTAAAGAATATGCTAGGACTTTTTAGCCTCAGACTAGCTCATACAGGAATAATGGACCAACAACAAGTTTTGAATCAGTGGGATGCATATGAGGTACAACACCTAGGACCCACGACCCAGTTTGATGTCACCCTTATGGACAGATACACGTATCTGATTACTCAGTGTCAAGAGGTGGCACACACAATGAAAGAGTTGGAGGAGGGGAGAATGCATGCAGATGAAGTTTTGAAGAAATATAAGTTTAGAGTTAAGCATGTAGCAGATCCTCTGGTTCAAGCAGTTTCATGTATAATTGATAATTATAGAGCTCTTATCAAGAAATAAAAGATAAGTACACAATTGCTAAAGATAGCAAAGCTTTTTTTAAACTGTGACTCCTACTCGTGTTCCAATTTTGAGAGAAATTCTGCATGATTATGAAAACGTGGCTCACCTAGCAGGGTTTTCGTAGTTCTCATCAAGTCCCCATTTTGTAGTTGTTAAGTGGAGTGTCAAGGCAGAAACTTGCAAGTTAATTGCGACTCCTAGGTTCAGTTCTTAATTTAGAATAGAGTTATTTCCTAGATAGTAGGGTAAAGAACTTCTATAAATTGAGAAGTTGGATTCATTTGTAAGGGTCCCAAATTGATGATTTGTTGCCTACTTAGAGATTTTAGAATATTTTGTAGATTGATTAAGAAGTTTGAGTTATTTTTGTTATACATTCATGGAGATTAATATGAAAAGCAGCTTGTAGATTGCCTGATCTACGTTCATATTCTACCAAATTGTTCTGTGTAATCTGGTAATGTCTATTGTTTGGAGTTAGCAATGTGGTTTAATCTTTTTTTTTGTCTATCACTTTATGAATCATCTTGCGCACGTTAGTGGTGTATGAGAATCATTGTGATAGGCCATATTATTGATGATTTTATTTCCATAGACTTGTGAAATTGATGATTTTGCAGGTTTTCTGGAGGTTCATTATTGAATGCTAACTTGGATAATATTTGATAATTGCTTGGATTACAGGGAACTAATTGAGTAGTTCATTAAGTTGTCATTATATTGGTCTTTATTATTATTTTCTTGTTTCCCCTTATGCTTCGCATTTTATTTCCCAGAGAATCTTAAACCATAAAAATACAAAAAGAAAGGAAGTGCAGTTATCCATAACCAGCGAGATTTAGTTCTAACCAGCAGGCCCCTTTACAGGTATCACCACATCAACCATTGGGTTGTCCATCATAGTTGAGACTCGACTATAGAGACCTTGGAGTAGTTAGTTTCTCAGAACTTACTGCTTTTCAGGAGAGGTGGTGAGTGTTTGCATAAACTACCTGACTCTTGGTGAGTGTGTCAAAACACTCGTCAACAATTAAGATTATGAAGGAGGAAGAGAACATAAAGAACAACTTGACATTCTTTTGGGTCAACATGAAAGAGACCTTAATGTCTTAATGATTTGCATCATAACCAAAATATGACACAAAGCATATTTACAAAAAATATGAAATTAATAAAAACAATCAATTTGTTTTTTTAAATGTAAATGAAATTTCAACCTAATGGACAAAAAAAGCCAACTTACCTCTTCTACGACATGGAAATGTGATTGGGAGTTCAAAATCCTTAAAACATTGCAAACATGTTTTTGTGAGTTTTGGGGTAGAGAAACACTGCTAAAATCATGGGGTTGTGGGTTGAAAAAGACAATTGATTTTTTAAATAACATAAAATAAAAAAAACACATACGTGGTTTTAATTAAAAAACCACATACGTGTTATTGTATTAGATTTTTTGAGCCATAATATGTACACAGTTTGTGAATTTTTACAAACCATGTACATGTTTGTACCTATTTTTCTCTTTTTTTGGCGAGTGGCCACTTTTCTATTCACCATCTTCACGCACATACCCTATGATAAGTGCCTTAATTTTATGAAATGAGACATAAAGTGATAAGATAAGATAAGATCACATGTAAAGCGATAAGTATCCCATGTGAACCCTAAGTAAACTTAAATGATAAGGTGCTATGATAAGTCGGTAAAAGCACAAAACTATGTCACGTTTCAAGCCAACTTATCAGTACAAGTAAATTTAAGTAATTATAACTAAAAATTAATTTTAGTCAAACATGTGATCTATAGAGATTCACTATAGCTATCTCATATATGGGCCACAATTTTTCCAATTGGAATTGTTTATTAAATGTGTAGTCACATAAATTTGTCCACTTAATTAAAATGAATATTTAGTATTTATTTGATTATTTAACCATCAATCAATAATTAATTAAATTAATATATTTAATTAATTCATCTTAACCCTCTTCTCCTATTAATTAAATAAATTATTCAATTTATTTGATTTAATTCACTTAACCAAATTCAAACCATTAATTAAATAAATAAATCATATTTATTTAATTAAATCTTCTCTCACATTTAAATAAATTAATATTTATTTAAATTCCCCAAAATCCCACCTCTCACATTTAAATAAATAAACAATTTATTTAAATCACCTTTATCCTCCACCCACTTGTATTTTCCTACAAATGCAAGTTGCACAACTATTTTAAATAAATTATTTATTTAAATCACCTTTATCCTCCACCCACTTGCATTTTCCTACAAATGCAAGTTGCACAACTATTTTAAATAAATTATTTATTTAAAATCCTATTTATCCTCACCCACTTGAAACCTTTAATGGTTTCCCTTAAAGTCTTCAAACTTAATGGCTTCCTTCTAGAGTCTTCTCAAACCTTTAATGGTTTCCCTTAAAGTCTTCAAACTTAATGGCTTCCCTTAAAGTCTTCTTAAAACTTTAATGGTTTCCCTTAAAGTCTTCAAATTTAATGGCTTCCTTCTAGAGTCTTCTCAAACCTTTAATGGTTTCCCTTAAAGTCTTCAAGCATTTAATGCTTTATCTTCATTTTTCTCATTTAAATAAATTTAAATTTATTTGAATATTTACCCAAATGCAAATTACACCATTTAATTGAAATAAATGATTTTATTTTAATTGAAAATACCAAAATTCCTCCCACTTGCATTTTCCTACAAAATCCACTTGCATGCCTAAACCCCTTCTAGATTCTTCTAAACCTTTCCTAATTAACCTAATCCATCCCCTAAATATTGTCACATTCCTAAGCAAATTGGAGTCACTTCTCAAAGACTCCAAAGTCTTTGAAAAGCAATTAATGCTTTGTGTGTTCAACAAATTAACCTCTAAAGTCTTCCAAACCACTTATGACTCTTACATGACCATTAATGGTTAATTCCACTTGCACCCATGGTTAAGGACTTTGACCCCTAACTTAACCCTCATGTAACCCATGTGTCTCTTCAAAGCATTTATTTCTTTGACTAGGGTAACCATCATGTCCCCTCAAGCATTTAATGCTCGTTATCTCTCCTCTCAAGCCTCCTCATGGTGACACTTGTCAACATGGGATTGGGTTGAAAGTCTCACATGGATTGAATATCTTTCAATCCTAACCCTTGTTAAGATTGCTCAATCTTAACCCTTCATTTCCCCATTTCTTCTATAAATAGAACCCTCCTCCTCAAACAAAAGAGCAAGCATTAGAGTATTGTTGTTATACTGGTATTAGCATAGAGCTTTTTCATAACATCACTATCTACACTTGCATAGCATTTTCTTATCATATTCAACCATCTTGAATCTCCATATGGCATCCATGGCTAGTGCTAAAAGCTGAGAGCTACACTTGTTTGGGACTTGGAGAAGGGAGAAACAAGGGAGAAGCATCAAAAGGCATCATGGAAGCATCTTAGGGAGGCTCTTCTCCTTTCTTTTATTTTGTTAAACTTCTTTCATGCTTTTTGAAATCTCTTTTGATATGTTTGGAATGGTTTTTAGTTCTTTGTTTTGTTTTTATGGTTGAAACTAACTTATTAACATTGAACTTTGTTGTTGCCTTGTCCCCATTTCCATGACATCAAAATGTATATTTTACACCACTTTGGGTATAATTACCAAAAAAATTATTTTTTTGAAAAAATCGATGTTTCAACAACTCCTACTCTTATAAATTATATTTTTTTTGAAATGTAAAAATACCCTATTATAGATATATAAGTGAATTTTATAAAATATATATATTTTAATAGTTTAATTAGTTTTTTATATTTAATATTTAATATTTTAATTTAATTGAGAGTAGGTTATCAGCACTAAAATATAAGGTTGATTATCTTGTAAAGAAAAAATACTAAAATTTTGAAAAAAAATTGAAAAAAATAAATGCACTAGAGAAAAGAGTCTATGTCAAGATGATATAATTATTTTCTAATTTGGATAAATAATTAAGAGAAAAAGTGACGGCAAATGGAAAGAGTTATATTTCAGCACACACAACTTTTTAAATTTATTGAAAAATATATATACATAAAAAATAGTTAAAAATATATTTTTGCACTAAAGTTTCAACTTATTAATACACACAAAAAAATTGAAGAAAAAAGGTAAAATTTACTATATAGAGTGTGACGCCTCGTTTAACTTCAATTTCAACATTTTATCAACAATTAAATTATAGTGTTTACTTTATGAGAAAGTGTATTCAAATAATATTTTTAATTTTTTAAAAAATTACAAATATAAAATACACAAAAATATAAATTTTATTAGTTTACATCATTTCCAAATTCAAAACATATATTTCACTTTCTATTGATTCAATTAAAAAAGTTGAATCAACATTGGCCATTTCCTTTATAAAAGTGTGGCACAACTTTGTGCTTATACCCAAGTGCCTTAATTTTATGATATGAGACATAAAGTGATAAGATAAGATAAGATCACATGTGAAGTGATAATTGTCCCATGTGAACCCTAAGTAAACTTAAATGACAAGGTTTAAAGAGGACCTAATAGGGAAACTAGCTAGGTAATGTCTCTTTTTACACCAACACAAGGTAAAATTGTTTTTATTCTTACAGATTAGGGATCTATAGATTATTAAACTAGCATGAGACCTAGATCGGTTTGTTTAATGCATCCTTTAAAATTATAAATAAATCTCTTGTGCTTCATTTGCATCTCCTTCATGCAATTGTTGGGCTAAAGAAAATGGAGTTTATTAAGAGAGGATCTTTCCTATATATAATATAATTTTGTCTAGGAATGAATGAATGAGCTTAAAAGCCTCTTGATAGCATATTATATGCCGTTAGCTTGATTTCAAAAAGGGTTATGCTACATTGAATGTCCATTCAATTTGTCCATAATTCTCAAAGTATGAAGGCTTGTTCATTTTTATTTCTTTCTGTAATTCAAATCCTCTTTTTGATTCATTAGCTTCTCAACTCATCAATGGCCATGAATTTGAAAGGCTTTGGGATTTTTGACCTACTAGACAAGCTTGTCTACTTACTCAATCTCTTTATCTTTCAACTATTGAAGCATTTAGTTATCTCCTTGCACAAAAAGAAGAGTAAGGATTAGTCAAGGGAATCTCTCTCCCTACCTAAAATAGATAGCTTTTGAATGGTCACTTTGTAGATGATTCCTTTCTCATCTTAACAAAAATTAAATATTCCTTCTATGGAGTTGTGGATTCTGCTAATAATTTGTAGAAAGCTTTAAGATCTAAATTGTAGTGGATTAAGACACAATTTTATCATTAAGACATGCTTCATTGGGTAGTTTGGCTCTAAAAGAGTCATGGAAATGATATCCAAAGGGTAAACAATTGAGATTCTTGGCATTCCCTTTGATTTTGAGAATTCTTTCTTTCAGCTTTTGATATTATGTACTTCAACCTGGAAAATATATCTTATTAGACTACCAAACCCCTCTTCTTGATAACCGAGTTTTAGAGTTACATTAAAGTACCTACTACACTAATGCAACTATTATTGCTCATGTTGGACCCCCTAAGGAGACCTACGAAAATATCACAAGGATAATTCATGATTTAATTTGTGTTAATGCCAAGTGAAATCAAGGTTTTCATTGATTTGTTTGGGATATTTACTTTTTAATGATAAAAGAAGAACTAACATCATTAACATCCATAGATAGAGCATTGCAGTTTGTGCCAAATGGATTGTTTAATATTTTTAAGGTTTGAAGGATTAAAAAATTCTCTTTAGGCATTGCATCTCTATTCATTCACTTTACATCAATAAGGTTTGGAAGGATTTCGTTTTCACATACTCCCCATTACCTCATTCTAAAGGCTTTTTTAGCCAATCATGTTGTTTCTCAAAATATGTTAGAGATGATTTTAATAGGACTTGTCTTTCCTTTAAATTGACCATAACTCTTTGTGGTCCTACAACATTTATAGCCCTCATCAACTTTTAGATGCGACTCCAAGAATTTATGCTAACAAGATTTTTAGAAGAGACATCCATATCATGTGTGTTTATCTTACTTTTAGAGACTAGACTTTTTGGCATATCCTATGGAAGAGATACAAGCTTATCATTTAGTGCCTATAGATTCTATCCTTCATATTCAAGATCTTATCTCTTCATGCCAAAAAAGATTGATCTTCAACCATTAATTGCATGATGGATGGATAAGTATTGATACTATTGCATTCATTTTAAGAAGTACACTATGAATCTCTTATACAAAATTCTTACTTTGTAGTCCATTCTCCTTGGCTCTCAAGAATTCAAACCATAATTAGGGTTTAATTTCTTTTCCTTTGACTTGGTTCTTTATAGATTTGACAAGTGAGGCTCAAGCTCAATATTACATGCTTTCTTTAGTGATTCGTGTAGTAAAAACTACCCCTAGGTGAAAGACTCCTCCATATTGAGATTCCTCGCTTGAGGTTTCTCTCCTATAACAATCTCGATTCATTCACACACTTAGTTTGGACTTTCCTAGTGGACTAAAGCAAACTTGGACTTGGATTCACTACATTTTCTTGCCCGTTCATCTTAGTAGATCTGTTGCTTAGAAACTTTATTTGCTTGAAATATCATTCAAAGATTAACTTATATTGCTAGTTACAAAATTTATAATTTCTTCAAAACCATTATTCCTTTTCCTCTCTAAAAAATAAAATCACTATCTTTAAGAATGAAAATATCTCTTAAAAATTTTTAAAAAGTTTTTTCAAGTCTACACTCAAGAAGAAAAACTTGCTCTAAAATTCCAAGACAACTAGAACTTACTTAATTACTAGAAGAATACACCTCACACCATGAATAGAATGTTGCCCAAAAGCACACCTTAAAGATCAACTAATAGTAGAGCAACTCTTAGAGCCACAATTAATTTTTCTCCCATCATTTATAAAGGATTAGGAGCTTGCTTTCAATTGGAAAGTTCGGTGGGCGTCTCTAAAGTAGAAGGATATAAACACAAAAAGCGATTATTCCTACTCTCTCAATCGTGTCAAATTCTTACAGCAAAAATATGTTTGCACTCTTTGTTGTCGATGTGGGAATTCAGAGAAGCGAACTTCCTTTTTTGACTTGAACGTGAATGATCGTTGTGAGGTATGAATTCTGATGCTTCCGTGAGAGGACCAAGTTCATTGTTCTACTGTGACGTTGTATATATATATGTTATTACACCCGCATTAGGCAATTCTAAGAAAACTGGCCAAACTTTTCATTTGATAGTGAGGTTTCTGAAGTTCCTACAATTACCTTGATGAATAGTCCGATCCTTTCAACCTGATTGGTTTATTAATTTTTAACTCTTCACATAACAAATTATTATAAATTATAAATGTGCAGTCAGACGAATATACACTATAACAACTTCAACACTCCCTATCCCATCATTGCAACTCTATTTTATAACAACTTCAACACTCCCTATCCCATCATTGCAACTCTATTTTACTTGCTGTGCTAATATGGGGGAATCGATTAGAATGTTGTGCTGTCATTGCTGGTCTAACATACCAATTCACAAGTTTAATTTCTATAAAAAATCCACTCGCTGTTTTGCTGTTGACGAATGCAAAACAGTTGGATGAAATGATTCCAACCGCATCAAACTGCAATGTCAATGTAAGAATGGTTAAAAAGCTGAAGGTACATGAAGACCCACAGGCAAAGCAGCCTCACCGCAAAGTATCTGCAACACTTTCCTCATACCAAGCCTCTTCTGCGGATCAGGGTTTGAACAAATGAGCCCCACTACAAGCACAATCTCAGCCTCGCCCTTATCGTAATTCTCCCCAAGCCTCTGATCAATAGCATCCAGTAACCTCTCATTTGCATACAGATCCCAAACCCACTCAACCAAAATCACACCTTGGGCGTCTACAGGTTTCTTTCCGCAGGCAACCTCCAGCATAAGAGTCCCAAAGCTGAAAACATCTGTTGAAGGAGAAGCCTTACCAGAATGTATAAGCTCAGGTGCAATGTACCCCAGAGTGCCCACCACATGAGTAGTTTGGGGTCTTTGGCTGTGATCATATAACCTTGCTAAGCCAAAATCCCCCACCCGGCCGTTCAGATCATAGTCCAATAATATATTGCTGGGTTTAATGTCCCTGTGCACCACTTTTTTATCCCACTGCTCGTGTAAGTAAAGCAGGCCGCTGGCTACATCCGTAGGAATTTTGTGTCTGTGAGGCCATGTAAGATTCAATTCTGGACTGTACAAATTTCTTTCAAGGCTTCCGTTGGACATGTAGTCATAGATGATGAAGATGCGCTCATTTTTTCTGCACCAACCCCTGAGGGGCACTAGATGCCGATGCTGCAGCCTCCCAAGGCTGGAAATTTCTGCCATGAATTCCTCCATTCCTTCTGCTAAATCTTTTGTGATGCATTTCACGGCGATTTCTTCGCCGGAAGGCAGAGTGCCCCTGTATACCTGTCCAAAGCCCCCATAGCCCAGAAGATTGTCGTCCCTGAAACCCTGCAGTAAAACAGAGTGCCAAATACCTTGTTCAGGAGGATTCTGTTTCACATTAAAGAAAATAAATGTTGCGTAATATTACTTTGCAATGACCACACTTTGTAAGATAAAGCAGGCTTCTCATCACTCAATATTGTGTCAAAAAGTGTGTACCCCGCTACCTGCCTTTTTCTCTGAATTTTTTTCTATTATTTCAGTTATAATTAAGGAAATTTGGTTAAAAAGTGTTTCTGAATATTAAAAAAAGTTTGCTATTGAAATCTTTTGTGGTTGTAATAAGATATTTTTCTATTTGATATAGTTACCTTTGTGGCAAAGTTGAGCTCTCTGTAATCAAATTTATGTGGCCAATATTGCAGCTTCCATTTTTTATCGAATTCTGTGTAGTCCTCCTTTTTTAGCTTGAAAAATGTAATGAGAATGAGTCCCAAGATGATAGCTGTGGAACATATTATAATAATGGATCTGAACTTTGCAGAATTGTGGAACTTGGGGATTTTGACATAAAAGGAAGGAAGATTCAAAATGTCTAGATCTGGAGCCTTATCACTACCAGTTGTGAAGCTCCATGCTAGAATGTAATGGTCCTCAACTAGAGGAGAACTACCTGTTGATGCAAGATAATTCAATATTCCCCCAAAAAGTTAGACAAGAATATTGAAAAAAGTTCATAATTTTTTTCTCAATTAGATGTAATATAGTATTTTAGTAGAATCCATAAACAATTACATCAAAAACCACTTAAACATATTTGAGTATTTTCACCTTCTAAGAAATATTAAAATTTTCTTGTTCTTGTTCTCTACTCTACCATTGCTCTTTCTTTCTTTCCCACAAATATTTGCTACGTCTACTAGTTAGGTATGCCCATAAAATATTACAGGTTTTTATAATTTCAACAAATAGATATAATGAATTGTAATAGAAAACTTTCGAATGTCATTTGATAATTTAACAAAAGCCTTAGATGCGCTTAGATACTAGATATATATGACCATGCACAAAGCATATCAAAAGTTTAAACTTTTAGAAAAATGTCTCAATGAAAAAGTGTCATGGAGTATGATCAATCATTGATGAATAAACTTTGACCTTAGAGGTATTTGTTGTGACAACATTGTAAATCTAGAAAATAAACACTCATGTACGCAATTATAATGAGATGAGTTATTATATAGATTGTAAAAAGGTAATTAATTATTTATAGTAATTTTATCCAAATGATAACCAGTTCTAAATTTCTTTCAATTCAAACTATAACAATAACACTTTTTACAAAACGATTTAATACATGTTTTTCTAATTTATCAATATATAATCCCATGCTTGACATGGTATTTTTAAATGAACCAAATGCTGATATCTTTGTTTGCAAAGGAACATTTTTTATTTACACATTATACTAAAGTTGTATGGTATAATGCTAATTTATAAGGAAATTATTTGACTCAAAATTTTAGTTAATTTTTTTATTAAATATCTTTAAATTATATCATCAATATTAATTATGAGGTTATTTTAAAGAAAAACATAATAATTTTATAAAGTTCAATAAAAAGAAATAGTGTTTGAAATAGATAATGAAAAATTTTAAAAGTTCGTTTAATGAATTTAAGCTAATTCAACTGTATCTATTTTTTTGTATTAATTGTAATTTAGAAATGTATGATTATATGACATTACATATTTTATTTAAATGAAATCTCTCTCATCTTATAATAATATATTTCTTTTGGATTAATAAGTATATATTGTGTTTAAGAAGCTCTTTACATATACATATGCACATATGTATAGAGGTTCTTAAAAGCAATATTTCTTTTTAATCTAAAAGAAATATATAAAAGGAATAGATTAGATTTTTTTTTATAAATCTTGTGTGAGTTGTCTTTTAGTTTAAATAAAATAGTATTGTAATGATGAAAAGATTATTCTTAGCATTTTTCTCCATTTATTTTAGACTCACTTTGATCATTAGTTTTAATGTGATAAATTAATGAACAATTTGTGTAGTTATATGCAAGAGTTGAAATACAATGCACACTATATTAATTTTGAGTCCCTATCCCCTAACAGTTTGGATCTAACTTTCACATTTGTTATTTTGCACCTTAATTGAAAAATAAATGAACAATTTGACCCCCAAAGTTTCAAAATCTAAATATAGGCCCAAGTTAAGTCACTTTCAAATTGTTGTTGTCCACCAACTTAAGCACATAATATTTGAATTGTGGTGCTAGAATATTTTATAAAAGAACAAGTCCTAATTTATTTTGGGGATCCATCAATAAGTACTTATGAATTAAAAACTATATTGAAAAGCATCTAGGAGCATTGCATCAACATTTGAGGTCATTAGGATACCATACGCACCTAATTTTTATCGAGAGTTTTCTAGTTTGTTTAAAATCACTAAATCAATGAAATAGTTTGACTAAAGAAAAATGAAACTTAGCAAGTTTGTCATAACCTAATTCTTGAACCATTAGATTCTTCTCAAAATGCTTAAAATAATTTTTCTTTTCTTTTTTATCCCCAGTGTTTGATTTGTTTGTTTTCTTACATAAAATATATAAATCAATTAGATTCACACAATAGATGTATCTTATAGCATTTCAATATCTAATATCATCCATTCATCTAATCAAACCAAGGTCATTATTACAAATAATAAAAACTATACTCCAAG